>NC_133654.1:163700072-163790389 GCF_009905375.1 Apium graveolens | reverse complement strand
TTTCCAGTCTGGGGACCTGTCAGCATTAAATTTCTTTGCGTCTCCTAGCATTCTCTTGCCTATATAAACAACCACTTCACATCAGCCTTCCCATCACCTCTTTTATCACAAACTCACCTTCATACTTTTTCTATCAAAAACACCATGGTCAATTACAATATGTTTTTGAACTACGAAACATTCAACATGGAGCTGAGCTGTGCCGATTGGCAGCAGAAATGGCACGTCACTGCCATTCCTGATGAGATATGGGACTCTGTTCCCTAGGAGGTACTTACCCACCTCCCGTTCTTCTACATGGACTACCATCGCCATCTGGAGCGATTGGAGGAGGAAAGGCTGGAAGCTCTCCGCCAGCAAGAGCGAATCATTCGACTCACTATTTTGTTTGTCGAGAGTAGGAAGAAGAAATAATTTATTTTCTTCTTCCTATTTTTCTTCATCATCAGCCTTGCCCTGCTTCTTGAGCTAGGACAAAGGCTGTTGACGTTAGGTTTAGCAGCTTAGGGAAATCTTGTACAAGTTCTGATGTAATTTCAATTTCATGAATGTATTCTCTTGATATATTAATGAAATTTGTTTTTTTTCAAGATCTTGTCTCTGAGATATTTTGTAATGTATTGATAAATCCTGATACATATTCATATTCTGATGACCACATAAATTCTGTTTTAACTTAAGTTCTGATTTTCTTTTATCAGTACTTGCTCGTCCGATTTATTATGGTAATTTTCACTCAATTTTTTTTCAGAATATTGATGTTGCAGTGAAAAATAATTCAATAAGTGGGAACAGTTTCCATTTTGAATTAAAACTGTTTCACCTTGATTAATGAAATAACTGGGTAAGTGGAACGGTTTTTCCTTGAAAAACTGCAAGTGGGTACGTAATGATTACTGTTTTCTCGTACCCATTAACTATTCATTTTTACTGCATGTCTGACAGGTGTCCAACGGTTACATTTTTTTTTCTTTTCAAAAGTATAAGTAAGATAGAGAGAAGATTTTTTAATCTTTTATTTCCTTTCATACTTTTTCTCTCTACTTGCTTTTACTCTCTTTCTTCTTCTAACGTTGGTTTTTCATATAGACATTCTATCAAACACCTAACAGGCACTTAAACCTCTCGATTACTTTCATGGAACCTAAGGATTTAATCATTGATGGAGCTAAATTTGTTCCAAACAATTATGCTGTTATTCTTGATAATGCTGAAGCTCCGTCTGAATTGCATTTTGTGCAAGACCTTCTTGCACACAGTGAAATTGGGTATGCATTGACCCAACCTTCAGTATTCTCAAGCCAACAAGTTCTGACACTTTGGAGGACTGTAAACTTTGATAATTGTGGTCCAAATGGTACTCCTAGTATTGTTTTCGAAGTGGGTGATTCTTCATATACAGTTACTCCTGGTACAATACGCAAGGCTCTACATCTCCCAGAAGGATGTACTTTTTCAATTCCAGAGGAATCGGCTCTTCAGGAGTTAATGGCCAGTTTGGGGTATGAACAGAGTTTGGAAAAGCTTGGGCAGTTGAAACGGGCTCATATCAGAAGGGAATGGAGCTTCTTCTTCGACTGCATCACTAAAGCTTTTGGGAACAAGTGTTCGAATTTTGATGCCATCCCTATAATGAGTCAGCACATCGGGTATGCCATTATAAACCAAACTCATTTTGATTTTGCAACGGCTATAATAGGTTTTATTGGGGATAGGATGACAGAGGATAGGAATGTTGTCTACTTTGCTAGATTCTGTAAACTTATATATACTTTTTGTACTGATGTACCTCACTTAATCAGTTCCTTAACTCCACCTTTTAATGCTGACACTAAGAAACCAGTGGTTAGACCTTTACAGATTCCTCAGTCTGTGAAGCAGATCTTAGTAAATGCTGATCTTGATTCCTATAGATCTGTTTATCCTGATGTCCAATCAACAAACATCTCCCAAACACCACAACAACCATCAGAACATACCACCCATACTACTCAACCAACCCTTAGGCAATATATCAAATCCTATCTCTCCACTTCACAGACAGTTCAACCCTCATCCTCAGCACCTACTGTGAAGTCTTCATCTTCCAAACCTAAGAGGACAAAGACTGTTCCTCAAACACCTCAAAAGATAAGGAGGATTGCTTTGAGAGATGAGTCTGACAGTGAGGAACAGGTTTCTACATCAGAACCTGTTGTCCAAGAAGCTGAGAAAGTGACTTCTCAGAAGGATTCTGAAATTGGGGGATCTAGGCTTCTCAAGAGGCTTAGAAGAATGACTATTCCTGAAACTCCCAAGAAATCCATATCTACAAAGAGATACAAGAAATAGAGGGCAAAAAGGCCAGTTTCAGATGAAGACGCAGCAGCTAAAGAAGGAGATCAGGAATCTCTGATCTCACAAGAAAAGGAATTTGCTAAAGTCACTTCTTCTTCATCAACTCCATCTCAGGAGGCTATTCCTGAACATACCAACACACCATCTGTGTCTCCTGCTCAAAAGTCTGTATCTCCTGTTAATATAGGCACAAGTGCTGATATTGAAATCCAGAACTTGGTTGTGCCTGAAGTAATTCTCTTAGAAGCTCCAACAACAACTAATCCATCAACCACACCTGTTACTGATGCTGTTCAAACTCCAGAGTTATCTACTACACCTTCTCTGCATCTAGATGCTGATGATCATAATTTAGGTGAGCATCAGGATATGGCTGTTGATCAGAACTTAGAACCAGATCAGCACTTAGAGGATGCTGAAGCCTCCATTGCTACTCACACTATTGTTTTATCAGAAGATACTGATTCTGTAAGTTCTGATATTGCAAATGCTGGAGATACTGGTGATGTTGCTCCAAATGTAGATGCTGATGAAGCAGGTCCTTCAGGACATGCTCTTCAACAAACTATTCTTAAATCTGAACTTGTTAAGAAGTTTGTTACCAGAGAAGCACCAGTGCCTTGGAGTGAAACTCCTGCAGGACAGGAGTGGACTAAGGATTGGAACTCAGTTTTCTATGTTCCAACTGCAAAGCATCTTGCTGAGCACTTGACAAAAGCTGATGAAATATTAATTTCAGATGATTTCAAAACCCAGCTTAGAGTCACTGCATTGAGTACTAAACATCTCCAAGGTCTCCATTCAACTACTCATGCAGAGCTACACAAGATTCAGGAAGAATTCATCAAACAGGACCAAATTCAGAAAATTGACAAGAAAAAGTTCTTCCAACCTACCTTTGACAGGATTGCTTATATTGAGAAGACTCAAGAGAAACAACAAGCTCAGATTGATGATATTCTGAAAAATCAAGCTTCTCAGCAATCTCAACTTACTGAAATCCAAGCCTTAGTGGAATTGCTTGTCTCTCTTCTACTACCTGCTGATGCCAAAAAGGGGGAGAGAGTAATTAAGTCCAAATGAAAGACTGCCAAGACACTGAAAGGGAAGGATGATGAAAAGGATGATCGAGGAAACTCTGGAATGGGTAGAGGTCATAGTCAAGGTAGAGGTTTCTCATCAAGAAAAGCTGAAATCACAAGTTACAGGACAAGTTCTGATACTGGGAAAAGAATTAATTCTGCTACTGGTAAAAGGATAAGTTCTGATGAACTTTTAGATCTTGATGAAGAAATGTCAAGACAGTTATTTCTTCGGGAAAATCCAGGAATGAACTTGGAGAGTTTAATGGAAGAAGAAGCCAGACTTAAATCAGAGAAAGTCACATCTAAATATGAAGCTTCTGGTAAAAAGACACTTCCAAAACTCAAAGGCATTGTGATAAAAGAAAGGACAAATACTGAAGCAACATTGGATAAATCACAACCGCAGATAGATTCAAGATCCAAGGGTAAAGAAAAGGTTGGTGAACCTATCAAGGTTTATGTGCCTCCTAAGAATGAAGAAATCACTGATGAAAAGGATGATCTTGCTCTGACTTCAAGAAAAGTTCTTAAAACAACCTCTGATATGGCTCAAGTTGTTCAGAGTCAAGAGACAGTAAGTTCTAATATTCCAAAGAAGCAAGTAACCTCTGATATAGCTCAAGTTAACTTGATATCAGAAGATAGATCGAAGACACTCCTACCAGGATTCACTAAAGCAAAACAGACTCAACCTTTGAAGACTGCTGCAAGTGGTTTTGAAGCAAGAGTAGTTACTGGAAAGGAAGCAAGAGATAAAACTGGATTGGGAAGTGCTGATGAAAGAAGAATAAAGAACACTACCAATGATCCAACTTCCTTGAGTGAACCAGGTATTGGAGCAACTCCAGAGAGATTGAATCAACTGGAATCTGTACAAATGGTTTACCATACCTACTTGAAAGAACACATCTTGTTGTACTTCATGACAGATGGTAGGGTTTATCATATAAGGCAAAATGCCATTCCATTGAAGTATTTTGAAGAACTGGAGCATGTACTATTCTTACTTCAAGTGAATGACAGATTAACAGAAAGTGCTGCAAACTATTAGAAGGATCAGATTCAGAGACAGAAAAGGCTTTATTCTGTTAAGTCTGACAGCACATACCTTCCAAAGTACAGAGATCACAAGGGTGATATAGTTGAAATAAAGCCCAACACTGCTAAGATTATAACTACCTTTCTAGGTTACAGGGCTGTGGAATTCAATCTTGAGTCTGATAAAGCTTATTTGATCAGACTGGATCAGGATATAAGAAAAGCAAAGATTAATGATCTCAGGGGTGCAATCTTTCAAATTTGTGAAGATACTGCAGAGCTTAAAGATGCTAAAAGGAGGATGATTGATGAACTTAGATATGCTGAGAAATGTTTGTTAAAGAACTATCTCAGAACAACTCCTGACATCAGAGAGATCAGAAGATGAAGCCAAGTCAAGATCTACAACTGATTAAATTCTGATATTTGTACAGACTGAAGCTGTTATCAGAAGTTAAATGTTGGTAAAGCTTTAAGGATTGTAAGTTGTAGTTATCTAGTCTAATTCTCATGCATTTGTACTTAATGTTTTTGACATCATCAAATATCTGTTAAACTTGTATATTATGCTAATTTACAAGTTGGGGGAGATTGTTAGATATATTTGATAATGTCATGGCTAATATGATTTATGTTTAGTTTTCAGATCTTACTTAAACAGGATAAATCAGTACTTACTGGAAGTCAGGACTTAAGGATATCAGTACTTATATTATCAGGAGATAATCATCAGAAAATGGATATCAGAACTTAAGTGCTGAAGGACGTTCAGATAAGGACAGTAGCTGATTAAAGGAAAGAAGATCGAGATAAACATAAGAAGAGATATGCATGAAGAAGGAATTCTATGAAGAATAAAATACTTGGAAGAAAAGATATCTGATTGATAAATTTTAGGAAGCAGAATTATATTCCATATCAATTAGCGATTATCTTGTAACTGTGTAATATATAAACACAGACATAGGGTTTACACTATAAGTGTTATCATATTCGAGAAGATTATTCATATTAACCCTAGCAGCTCTCGTGATATTTGTTCATCACTGAGATGTAACAGTTCCATACTGTAACAGAGTTTATTGTTTCAATAAAGTTTGTTTTCTGTTACTTGTGATATTAAAGTTCGATTTGATTGTACTTTACACTCTATTCACCCCCTCTACAGTGTGTGTGACCTAACAAAAGGTTTTCGAGTATACCAGGCAAGTACTCCTAATTTCACTTATCGTTCAAGTGACGTTTATTTCGAATCATATTATGCAAGTATTTATATCTTCACTTATCATTCAAGTGATACTGACTCTGAACTTTATTATTTCAAATTCCATACTATTCTAAGTTCAGAATAGTTAAACATTTTATATCTCGCTATAATCACTCTATATAGTGGAACGTTGAATTGAGAATAGCGAATAACTAATTGTTCTAGTTATTTCGCCATTGATTGTTGTGATAAAATTTGAATAAATTTTAAAACTAATTAGACTAATGGTTTGTAATAACAGTTGATTTGTATTAGTGTCTGTTTCATACTATAACCTGTGATCGATCCAGTTGCATGGAAGTGGTCATATTTATTATATTATTCCGCTGTGATTATTTTATTATAGTTTAGTGGCTAGTGACCCCCAAATCTAGACCCCGGGTTTAGAGGGCGTCACAACAACTGTACGCGAAATTCTCAAAATATGAATTCTAGTTGAAAGAAGTACAATTTCTAAGGTACATCATCAGTAGAGAAGGCATTCAAGTCGATCCAGCGAAGATTGAAGCTGTGTTGAGTTGGGAAAGGCCAAAGACACCAACAGATGTTCGAAGTTTCTTGGGATTGGCAGGATACTATAGAAGATTTGTCAAAGATTTTGCGAAAATAGCAACGCCGTCGACCAAGTTAACTCAGAAAAGTGAAAAGTTCGTATGGGATGACAAATGTGAAGAAAGTTTCCAAGAGCTGAAGAATCGGTTAGTAACCGCACCGGTACTCGTATTACAAGACGAGCATGGAAATTTTGTCATTTACAGTGATGCTTCATACCGTGGATTAGGATGTGTACTGATGCAACACGGTAATGTCATTGCATATGCTTCGAGATAACTAAAACCTCATGAAAAGAAATATCCTATGCATGACCTGGAATTAGCAGCGATCGTATTTGCATTGAAACTTTTGAAACACTATCTCTACGGTGAAAAATGTGAAATCTACATGGATCATAAAAGTCTGAAGTACATCTTTACGTAGAAGGAATTGAACATGAGACAACGCCGATGGCTGGAATTAATTAAAGATTACGATGTTACGATCAGTTATCATCCAGGGAAAGCAAATATTGTGGCAGATGCGCTAAGCCGGAAAGAAAGATTGAATTTGTTAACTTCATGCGAAGAATTAGCTGAGGAATTTGACAAATTGGAAATTGAAATTCGGGTTCCCAATGAATCTATAGAAGCTATCTACACTATGACTTTTCAACCGGAGTTATTAGAGAAGATTCGCTGCTGTCAAGAAGAAGTTATGAGTCAAGATGATGACTTAATGGGAGAATAAATTACAACTCAGAAGGATAACGAAGGAATCTGGATCCCTAATGTGGCAGAACTGAAAGAAGAAATATTACGATATGCGCACAGTTTGAAATATTCCATTCATCCAGGAAGTACAAAAATGTATCGTGATCTGAAGGAAAACTTTTGGTGGCCAAATATGAAGAAGGAGATAACCGAATGGGTAAGTAAATGCTACACATGCCAGCGAGTTAAAGCGGAACATCAACGACCGAGTGGATTACTGCAACCATTAGATATTCCAGAATGGAAATGGGAATATCTAGCGATGGATTTTGTGGTAGGACTACCAAGAACTAAAGCCAATCATGATGCGATATGGGTAATCATTGACAGACTAACAAAGTCGACACATTTTCTACCGATTAAAGAAAGATTTTCACTCGACAAGCTAGTGCACTTGTATCTCAAGGAAATTATGATGCGACATGGAGTTCCAATATCTATCGTGTCTGATCGAGATCCCCGTTTCGATTCAAGATTTTGGAGACAATTTCAAGAATGCCTTGGAACTAAATTAAACATGAGTACCGCTTATCATCCGCAAACCGATGGGCAAAGTGAAAGAACTATTCAAACAATTGAAGACACGCTACGAGTTTGTGCGATTGATTTCGAAGGCAGTTGGGATGAGCATCTACCTTTGGTTGAATTTTCTTACAACAACAGCTATCACGCAAGCATTGGAATGCCACCGTACGAAGCGTTATACGGAAGAAAATTTAGATCACCAGTATATTGGGATGAAGTTGGAGAATGCAAGATTTTGGGTCCATAATTAATCCAACAGACCAAACAAAAGATAGAACTTATTCGAAAACGATTGGATGCAGCACAAAACAGGCAACGCAAATATGCAGATCAAGCAAGGAAGGATATGGACTACCAGGAAGGAGAGCACGTGTTACTCAATATATCACCATGGAAAGGATTAACCAGATTTGGCAACAAGGGTAAATTGAAGCCACGATACGTCGGACCGTTTGAAATTTTGAAAAAAGTGGGAAAAGTTGCGTACGAATTAGCTTTACCACCTCATATGCAACATATTCACAATGTATTTCATGTGTCGATGCTTAAGCGATATAATCCTGATTCTAGGCATGTAATAGAGTATGAACCGATAGATATCCAACCTGATTTGTCTTTTGTAGAACAACCGATAAGAATTTTAGATCGGCGAGAGAAAGTGTTGAGAAATAAGTCTGTATCTTTAGTGCGAGTATTGTGGAGAAACCCTATGGTTGAAGAATCAACCTGGGAACTTGAGAGTGAAATATTAGAGAAATATCATCATTTGTTTTCATAGCAAGATTCTAAGGACAGAATCCTATTAAGGGGGAAAGATGTAATGTTTGGGAAATTTACGTCTGTATTATATCATATTTATAATAAATTATGTGTGTTAATGTGTCATTTATGTGGAATTAACTGTCACACCCTAATTGCCATGTGTTATGTGCATTATGTGTCATCCAGGTATTTTTAAGGTATTTTCCAGGTATTTTGTTTTTCATTTATAGCTTTCATTTCAAACGTTTTACGACCCGAACCATGATTTTAAAGCAGGTATTTCAAATAAAATAATGGGCCTTATTTTTCATCAAACGGCTTTTACCATTGCATTATTTTAAACATCTAAGTATTTTATAAATTTTCTCTTTTTGCGAAAAATGACTTTTCCGGGCCCAATGGGATGTTAAAAACCCCACAAAAATCATTTGTTTTATTTTTATAAAATTATTGGACTTTTATTTATACCATTTCTTTGTATTTTTGCATTATTCACAATTTTTGGGAAATTTTGGCATATATATTGCATATATAAAATCCTTATAAATTAAATTTTAATACTAAAAAATTATAAATAGGGGCTTATTAATTTGAAAAAGTGTAGAATTAGGGCCTTAATTTTATTTAGGAGTATTACTTTTACTATTATAAATAGCCTAATTTTTATTTAATTAACTATAATTATTAATTAAAAATCAGAAATTAATCAAAATTCTCTACAAACCGGGTCGGGTAGAACCAAGTCGGGTCGAAGAATTAATCAAGGATTTCCAGTTGATTTCTTCATCAAATCGTGTGATTCAAGTACTGAAATTGAAGGTCTTGATCTGTTCTTTCCATTTCTAGTATCAATTTCATGTTTTGATTCGTAGTTTTTGATTTTCAGGGTTTATACTCGAATTAGGACTTTTTGATTCTAGGGTTATTATGATGTTTTGATGATTGATATAGCTTTGTTAGATGATTTATAGTCGATTCATGATATTTAATTGAATGAACGATGTCTGGATAGTGATTCAAGGGTTTATGTTCGATTTTCAAATCACAACTCTGTAATTTCTGTGAATATTTAGTTGTTAAGATGTTAGGGCTTCGATTATATGTGTTCTTGGCTTCAGTTTGCACTATACAACGTTTGATTTTATGTACGATTCTGTGATTTCCTATTTTGGCCGGAGTTCATGACGATTGTGGCCGGAGATGGTGATTCCGTGATGTTTGTGGTTTGTTTTGGCCTGAATCATGTTGGGGAAGTTGTTTTGAGTTGAAACTCTGTAAAAATCAGTACAAACGGTACTGATTTTGGCCTGAATCGAGGTTGCCGGAGTCGGGGGAACCCGCCGGAATCTGGGAATTTTCCGGTGTGTTCATCCCGACCCGGATTGTTCTTGGCAACCCGGTTTCTGACCCAAATTCAACCCGCCTTTGATCCATTATTTTCAAAATTCATTTTCTGTCAAGTGTTTCTGGATTTAATTTTTATTTTTATTTTTATTAATTATAAAAATCAGTTTTATTGATTTTATAAATTAGTTAATTAATTATTTAATTAATTGATTTATATTATAAATAATTCTGAAATATTTTCTAAAAATCAGATTTCATTATTTTCTTGATTATTTATTATTTATTTATTTATTATTTATTAATTATTAATTATTTAAAAATAATTAATTATTTTGATAATTAATCAAATAATTTTCAATTAATCATAATAAATTCATTTTAATTCCAAAATTTATAGAAAAATCATTTTTAATTCTGATTTTTTTCTTAAATAATGATTTAAAATTTATTTTAGGGTTTAAAAATTAATTATAATTAATTATGTTGAATATTAAATTGAATTATCCGTATTTAATAGATATTAATTAGACCGTTAGTCCGATTCGACCGAAACGAAAGCCCTTTGACTCAGAAAAATGAATTCTTTTCATTAAAAATAATATCAAGACCTAATTTCTTCTAGAAATTAGTTGAATTTGTTATTTGTTTGATTATCAGTCGAGTCGCGTGCCGAGACTAGTCCGAAAAATTCTGAAAAATAAGAAACGGGTCAGATAATGATTAGTTGAGCGATTAGCGAGTCGATTTTGATTCTAAAAATTATTTTTAACTATAAAAATGATTATGTGCTTATGTGTATTATGTGGTTAATTGAGTCTTACTTGCTAATGTGTAATATACGAGTCAGTCATAAGCGCATGGGTAGAGAATATGAACGATGTGAAGTCGGTTCAAGATGCAATTGAAGTACGAAATGACTAAACCAGTCTATTTCTCTAATAGAAGCTAAGCCAGTAAGGCAGGTTGAGTCGGTGATAGATGAAGGTAACATATTTACAGTGAGTCACGCAGAAGACAAGTTTTTCCCCTATTCTACTTTCAGAATAGTGATATTTCTCCAGATTCGTATCACGCTTGCACTCTTTTGATTCTCTTGTTCATATTTCATTTCGATTCTTGATTTCTCCTTTTCATTTGAATTCATTGTTCATATTCCTATTGTTGCGCATAAATATTGATGTATTCAGGTGATTAGAATATATCAAAGCATACCGATTGTTTCGGTTGCTATTCCATGGACTGGATAATGATACTTTGGGGATTAAGTTAATTAATCCTAAGGATCGAGACATAACCGGATCCTTGAGATAGGCCGTAGTGCCTGGGTGCCCGACGGGATCTATATAGTGAGATATAGATATGTACTGTATCCTGGCTGATCAGCAGGGTATAGATGCGAACTTTTGTCCAGTTTAGTTCGTTTGTACTCGCCAGTAATGACATTCTTTCTATTCTCGCGGGGCTATATCTTTGGAGATATACCCAGGTTACCGTTTCACTTAAATTGCTTAAACATTGTTTATATTTTGCGAACTTGTTGAGCAATTTTTGGCTCACCCTTTTTTGTTGTTATTCACCTTATTGTTTTCAGTTAAGAAGGTATATAAAATCCATCAGGACTCAAGTGGTAAAGAAGCGGGTCAAGCCTCGGGATCCTCTCATACCCAAGGTGTTGATCCCAATCCAGGAAGAAAGCTTTGAGTTGCCCGAACAGGTCGAGTGTAGATAGTTAGTGTGTGTGTTTGAATAAAAGATGAACTTAGTTTAAAACTGGATAAATAATGGTTTGTAATAAAGAGAGTTTGTAAGATTTTGAATTTGGTTTGTAATAAAGTAGTTAGTGGTTTTTGTTTTCATACTTCAACCTAAAAAGATCGTGGTTAGTGTTAAAGGGGTTTAGATTTATTTTTTTATTGTTTGTTAATCAGATTGTACAGGTTTGGTGATTAGCTAGTAACCCCCAAGCTTATACCCCGGGTTTGGAGGGCGTTACAATATAGTTGAGTTAGACTATTAGGTATAGTATAAGAAAAGTGAATAGGTTAAATTAGCAACTAGAGTTAGGGTGTGAGTCAGTCGGAAGTCTTATTTAACCGTACTGATGTTTCTTGGTTGCGGTTTTGTGTTTTCTCTCAGAACCCCATGTGTGGTAGTGATTTCAATTCAGAGATTAGTTTGACCGTACCCCAGTGGGCTCTATTCCACCCTCTTCAGAGGAGCCTGTGTATGTGTGTTCAGATCAGGAGGATCCATCTGAGAGTAGTGCGATTCCTATGCAGGTATCACCCTTGAGGCCAGAGTCACAGACCCCAGCCCCTGAGCCAAATTTTTAGATGCCTAAGATTGTGCCTGTTAGTGTTGGTGGCAAGTTAGCCTAGGATCGAGATTTTTTTTACTCCCGCATTCCTGAGTTGGGAGATTTGGTGGATAGGTTAGCTTGAGAATCTAGGTAGAGGACTTCAGTTATGGAGGATAAGTGGAGAGTCTGGATTCAAATGGTGGAGGAGATTGCATGTAGGAGATTAGACGAGGGACAGTCTACTAGTGATGCAGATGCTGAGGCCCAGAGGGTGCATAAGATAATTCGCTGGATGTTGTCTGTCTTGAGGGAGATCTTTGATGATTAGATGGTGATGCCCATATAGGACCTTTGGTGGAACAGTAGTTGTCGATGTTGTTGTATTATGTTTGGTTTTCTATGGTTGTGGTCAATAAAGGCTAGGTAGAAGTTGAGGGTAGGAAGGGGGATGTTTTCCAGTTTTTCCTCTATTTTATCCTGCTGTATCATTGTACCTTATGCCCGAACTTACTGTACCTAAACTTCTTTATTTTGCAGTGTTGAAGCCTTATATAAATCTTTCACCTTATAAACCCTGGAAATCTTTATCAACTCTTTTACATACCATGTTTCTAAATACCTTGTAAATTATATCTTGTACCATGTGAGGACCATAACTGAGGAGCGAATTATGTAGTAAGAGGATTGCATGTGCAAGTGGGTAAAGCTTAAAACCCATAAATGGATTCAAAATGAATCTTTATTGTTATATATGCCATGCTATCGTATTACTAAATAATTGCTCAATTAGGATTGTAAAGAATGGTCACATCACCAAACCACCTATCAAAAAACTCAAACCCGAGACCAAGAACTAAACCAAGATACTCCTATGATGAACCGACTTGTTCAACTGTTGCAACAACATGTAGCCCCTAAAGTCAGAAACTTCAAACATCTTCAGTCCGTGCATCCCCCATAGTTTGTACGATTTCCAGAACCGATTAAAGCTCAGTCATGGTTGAGAGAAATGGAAAAATGTTCGAGTTAGCGGAAGTTAAGGATGAGAAAAGGCGCAGTACGCAAGTTATTACCTTTAGGTTGAGGCAAGTTATAGGTAGAAATATTCAAAGGCGCTACTTGAAGGAAAAGTTATAATCTGGGAGAAGTTTACGGAGATGTTTTGGAAGTATTTTCCAAATTATATTTAAGACCAGTTGAAGATGAGATTTCTGAATCTGAGACAAGAAGACGTGATTTGTTTTAAGTACAATCAAGAAGGTCACTATTCGACGGAATGCCCAAGTGAAGCAGGGAAGCCGAAATTGACTTATTTTAAATATGGAAAGGTGGGCCATATGGAAAGGAACTGTAAGGAGCCTGTTCAGAAGGCGAATGTGCTTAGCATTACTGGACCGTCGCCCTCTGCAGCACCAGCAGCTCAGCCAAGGGCAAGAACGTTCAACAAGACAATGAAAGATGCTGTGCAGTATGCGGATGTGGTGGCAGGTATGCTTGATATAAAATTAGTAGAAGTTAAAGTGTTAATGGATTCTGGAGAAACTAGATCCTTTATTGCTGAAAGTGTTATTGCTATATTAAAGTGTGTTACATACCCTCTCGAACCTAATTTGATTACAGAAGTAGCGAATCAAGAAAGAGTTACTTCCAAGAGAATCTGTCCCATTTGCGATAGGATTATAGAAGGTCGACACTTTTCCGCTGGCTTAATTCTTTTTAAGTTAAGAGAATTTGACGTTCTATTATGGATGGATTGGTTTTCAAACCACTATGTGCAAATTGAATGTAGAAGTAAGAAAGTGAAATTACAGACCAAGGATGGTATTAAAGTGATATTCAAAGGAAAGAAGCAAGAGATGAATTTTCTAATGGCTATCTAAATAAAGAGACTGTTATGACATGGGTGTGAAGCGTATTTAGCACATGTGAAGGATATAGAAAAGGAGTCCTTAAATATTGAACATATTCTAGTAGTTAAAGATTTTCCCGATGTGTTTCCAGATGAATTACCTGGACTACCTCCAGATCGAGAGGTCGAGTTTACGATTGATTTGGCTCCTGGAACAGAATCAATATCGAAAGCTCCCTATCGAATGACGCATGCCGAGATAAAAGAGTTAGCGACGTAGTTGCAGGAATTACTAGATAAAGGAGTTATTTGCCTGAGTGTATCCCTGAGGGGTGTACCAGTGCTATTTGTAAATAAGAAAGATGAAAGTCTGAGGTCGTGTATCAATTATCGTGAATTGAATGAGTTAAGGAATAAGAATAAGTATCCTCTACCGTGAATCGACGACTTGATTTGATAAATAGGAAGGAGCTACTTATTTCTCAAAGATTGACTTAAGATCTGGGTATCATCGATTGAAGATTAAGTGGATGATATAACCAAGACGGTGTTTCGATCAAGATATGGACACTATGGGTTCTTGTGATGGCGTTTGGATTGACAAAATGCGCAAACTGCATTTATGGATCTCAGGAATAGAGTATTCAAGGAATATTTGGATAAGTTTGTGATCGTATTATTTATTGACAATATCTTGATATACTCTAAGACGGAGGAAGAATACGTGGAACATTTAAGGATTTCTTTGAAGATTTTGAGGAAAGAGAAGTTATATGCAAAGTTTTGAAGCGTGAGTTTTGATTAATGGAAGTTCAATTTATTGGACATGTAGTTAACATTGAAGGTATTAAAAGTAGACCCAGCCAATATAGCAGCTGTGACGAATTAGGATAGGCCTAAGACTCCTATAGAAGTCATAAGCTCTCTTGGATTGGCAGGGTATTATAGGAAATTTGTACAAGATTTTTCTAAGATTGCTGTCCCATTGACTAAGTTGACAAGGAAGAATGAAAAGTTTGTTTGGACGGATAAGTGCGAAGGAAGCTTTCAAAAGTTAAAGAAAAGGTTGGTAACCGCATCAGTATAAGTTTTACCTGATGAAAAGGTAAGTTTGTGATTTACAACGATCCTTTGTATAAAGGGCTAGGTTGTGTGTTGATGCAACACGGGAAAGTGATAATATCTGTGACAAGGAAATTAAAGCCACACGAGCAGAAATATCTTACGCATGATCTAGAATTAGCAGCGATTATATTTGCCCTTAAGATTTGGAGGCAATATTTGTATGGTGTAAAGTGTGAGATTTATAAAGACCATAAAAGCTTAAAGTATATTATTACGTAAAAAGAATTGACTATGTGGTGAAGGAGATGGTTGGAATTGATCAAAGATTACGATGGTATTATCAGTTATCCTCCCAGAAAGGCGAATGTTGTAGTAGATGCGCTAAGCCGTAAAGAAGGATTGAATTTTTTAAACTTCATCTGAGGAATTAATCAAGGATTTTGGGAAGTTGCAAATTGGAGTGCGAATTCAGAAATGGGAAGTGAGGTAATTTATGCAATGATTTTTCAGCCGAAAATTTTAAAAAAGATTTGACGTCATCAAAAACAAATGATGAACCACAAGAAGGATAAATTGTCTAGAAAAGAAATTAAGGCTCAAAAGGATAATAAGGGAATATACCAAGTTGCTCGTGTATCTGAAATTTTTAGTGTTATGGAATTGAAACACGAGATTCTTCATAAAGCGCATAACTCAAGATTATTGATTCGCCATAGAAGTACAAAAATGTAAAAGGACTTAAAAGAAAGTTATTGGTGGCCAAATATGAAAAAGGAAGATTTCAAAATGGATAAGTAAATGCTATACGTGCCAGAAAGTAAAAGCGGAACATCAGCGACCGAGTGGATTGCTTCAACCACTAGACATACTTGAACGGATATGGGAGCTTATCGCGATGAATTTCGTGGTAAAATTACCAAAGACTAAGTCTAATCATGAAACAATATGGGTAATAATTGATCGATCGACAAAGTCAGCGCATTTCTTGCATATCAGTGAAAGATTCTCATTAGAAAATTTTAGTTAAGATGTTTGTGGATGAAATCGTGATGCCTCACAGAGTTCCAGTGTCTATCATATCCGGTAGAGATCCGAAATTTAACTCGAGATCTTGGCAACAATTTCCTGATCATTTGGAAGCTAAATTGAAAGATAAGTAAGGCATATCATCCGCAGAACATCGGACAAAGTGAAAGGACTATTCAAACAATCGAATGTACGTTGCGAACTTGTGTATTAGATTTCATAGAGAATTAAGACGACCTTTTTCCTTTGAATGAATTCTCTTATAGTAATGGTTATCACGCAATTATAGACATGCCGCCTTACGAGTATGGAAGAAAGTGCAGATCCCCTACCTACTGGGACGAAGTTGGCGAACCCAAATTATTAACCCATAGTTGATGCAACAGATGAAAGAGAAAATGGATGTGATTCACAAAAGGCTGATTGTTGCTCAAGATCGACAGAAGAAGGATGCAGATCAAAATAAGAAAATATGTAATGTTCGCACCCGTAATCAAAGTATTATTAAAGATCCCTCCATGGAAAGGTCAATTCAGATTCGGGAAGAACAACAAGACGAGTCCTAAATATACTGGATCATTCGAAGTGCTAAGGCAAATTGGAAAAGTAGTATATAAGTAGCGTTACCTCCGCAAATGCAATATCTTCATAATATGTTTCATATTTCTCTTCTGAAGAATTATAATACTGATGCTAGTCATGTGATTAATCTAGGACCCGTGGAAATTCAACGAGATCTATCATATGTGGAACATCTAGTATAAATTCAAGATCGTAAAGAAAAAGCGCTTAGAAATCAAGTGGTGCCTCTAGTTAGAGTTTTATGGAGAAATCCCAGGATAGAAGAGTCAGCATGGAAATTAGAAAGTGAATTGTGGGAGAAATATCCCCATTCTATATGTTTAGATTAGATTCTGAGGAAAGAATCCCTTTACGGGGGGTATAATGTAACGACTGGGAATTTTTGCGAATTAATTATGCGAGTAAAGTGTAATTATGTGAATTATGTGTTATTATGTGAGAATGGAAATATTTAAATAAATATTATATTCTAGTTTGACGTGTCAGCTGGTATAAAGAGAATGATTATGAAGCGTAGTTGAAAATGCTCAACGTCAGGCCGTCAGTCAGGACGCGACCCGTTACGCAAAGAATGAATATTAGTAAAAAGGAAAATTTTATGATTAACTATATTTTATTATGATACGTGATATATGAATCTATGTTGTTAACTATTAAGGTGCATGATTATGTGATTATATGCTTGTATGATATTATTTGGAATTTTAGAAAATAAGAAGTGCATTAATTACTATTTATATAGGTTATAAATGCATTTTTTATTCTTTAAGAAAAATAGTTTTTAAAATTATTTTTATTTATAAATTTTAAATTTGATTTTATTAAATTCCTAAAATTCTAAGCTATTTTATGATGTCACTCTTGTAATTTATAGATTTATGGTTTTATTTATAAAATGTATTCTTTGTAATTAATTAGATTAATAATTATTAGATTACATAATTGCCCTTGCATGCATTTCCACTCACAATATAAGAGAAGGGTAGTTGTGACATTAACCACCCCACGATCTCATTTCAACTTAGCCAAATGACCAATCATCCTTGCATGCATTTTTGTGCTAGTAGTGAGAGAAGGGTATATTGGTAATTTCAAAACTCCACTAACTTGTGCATATGGGAGAATTAAATAAAAAGCTTTTCATTCCACTCACCACTTCACACATCTCATTTTTTTCCACTCTCTCCCCTCTCTTCTCTCTTTTCTCTCTCTGCTCTCTCGCTCTCTTCTTTTCTCTCTCTCACCCGAACTCTCTCTCTCTTTCTCTATCCTATATGCAACATTAAATCCTACTTAGAATTCAAAGATCTTGCCATTTATATTCATCCTTTTTAATTCTCTATCCATATACTCTTTGAATGTAAGCATTTAAGGAAGTTTTTGCATCAATATCTCTTGGTTATATCTAAGAAAATACAATTTCTTAGTGTATGACCTTAAGAGAGAGTATAGTACATAAGTTATGTGATTTTCTTGGTTTGTTTTGGAGATAGGTTTGACTTTTGCTATTAAAAAGGTGGGTTTTGATTTTGAATTAAAGTTTACAAAGGGTTTTGGTTTAAAGATTTGGTTTTTGGATCGAATGAATGAGTTTTGCAAAAGGGTTTTAATGTTCGATTGGTTTTGATGATATATATATATATATAAACCTTTGTTTTTGAGTTGGTTTCTTTGCATGCATGTAAAATCTTAAGTATAATCAAGTCATATTTTTTTTGGTTTGGAAAGAAAATGGGTTAAATGATTAGATCATGGGTTTAATTAGGTTGGATTTGTGATTTAGAATATTGCATGTTGAGTTGATTGATTGCATGTCGATTCTACAAGTTATTTTGTTGTTAATTTGGTTATTGTTTAACTTGGAAATATAATTTGGTTTATATTGGATATGTGAGTAGATAAGTATGAATAAGTTAAGTTTTGATTACTAAAAGATAATCAAAAGCATAGTTTTCATTCAGTTTTCAAAGGAATAAATGATTGGATTTATGCATATTAAGATTTTGCTCAAAAATAATGTTTGATTCGGTTTTTGATTTAAAAGAAATGATTTCAAGAAGTGTTCTTGTTTAAAAATGGATTAAAATTGGTTTAAATTGTAAATGGAACCTTGCATATCGATATTTGATAAATTGTTTGTGTTTTATTGAAAAAGCCGAATGGCATATGATATTAAAAATGGTTAATTCAAGTTGTTTGGTCAATTTGATTATAGAGTCTAATTACATGGTTTGTGTAAGATTGACTTGGTGTTTAAAAGATGTTTGGTTAGTTGCATGTCAAGTTAAGTGGTTGCATGTTGATTTCTTGGCTTGGTACCATTTTTTTTGGTTCGAATTTTATAGTTAAAAATGAAGGAATAGTTGTTTGCTTGTCGATTTATTTAGATCATGAATGTTTTATTAAGATATAGATTTAAGTATACAAGTATATACTCGCTATGTGTTATATGAGTACTCTATGATTATGCTTGAATATACGAGTTAAGTATATAAGTATATACTATTAAGTGTTATGTGAATATTCTGTGATTATACTCGTGTATATAAGTTAAACATCAATGCGAGTTGGGATAATCGTTAGACGTTCAGGGAACATCGAGTGCGAATAAGTATCTAATTAGGGATTATGTTTTGGATTGTAGATTCAGATAGCGGAGGCATTCAGGATTGTAGATTCAAATAGTGGAGGCATTCAGGCTAGAAAAGGGAAAGAAAACTTAGGTGGCAATAGTTCAGCTTCAGTAGTTCAGTTTCAATTTCAGTAAAGCAGGAAAGCGATTGAAGGCAAGTAACTCTGCCTGGTCTTATGAATTGATATTACTAATGCCATGATAAAGTAGTGAATGTTTTTTACTTGTGATACACCTGTTATTGATTTTTGAGAAACCCTAATATTGATTCTTATGATAACTTGTTCTTGAATCCTGTTCGACCATTTACAACCACTTGATTGATTCATACCCGATTATATTGCCTATTTCATTTGTCACCCTATGATCTCGTAAACCCTAAGAGAACCTTTATAAATTCCCTTGCGAAATGTCTTGAGTAACCTGAATTCTTCATTAACCTGAATACCCTACAATTGTCCCTTAATATATAATGTGAACCCTAAACCCCTCATAAATTTGAATTAGTTCTTTTGGAAACCCTGATCTTAATAACATTCCCTCACTTTAGACAACTTGTCACTTGAACCTTGACAATACCTACACTTGTTATCTTGTCCTTGATACAGAACCCTTTGAATTGAAAAAAATTGATTAAAAAGGAATTGGATGGTATTTTCTAATAAGACTGAGGCGCCAGTCACTGTGATAATTTATAAACCTTAGTAGCGGGGAGCCTGATGGTTATATATGGCCAATGTGTGCCGAGGATCCTCAATAGTTGCGAGTCACTTGTTATATAGTTCAGAGCTTTAATGCGGGCTGATCACCCCTGATTGCTTATAGCGCCATGAAGATTTCCAATTCCATTCACTTATTAAAGACTTGAGCTTTTATTTGAGATTTCATAATGTTGATTTACCTTTTGATATTGTTATCAATCATATAATTGATTCCCATAGTTGAATAGATTCTTGTTTTCCACTTGCAAGATCCTTTGACATCCAGTTAATGATTTGTGATGAATGTCGGCTTTCACCCTATCATGAGCCTTGATTCCTGAAAGCCCAAACCTTTCTTCATAAACCTTTCATAGCCCAAAGACAGAAATCTGCCACCTAGAGATTTAAAGTAGAATGCCTTGAAAGAGATTTTGGATAATTGTTATTATTGCATCATAAAACTGTCATATAGTTGTTGAGCTTTTTATGCTCATATATTTTGCTTTGTTCTAACCATGGCAGTTAAGCGAGAAGATGGCTAGACTTAGGCGTACTGCTCGTAAGAGCGTACCTGGTGGCCCCTACAGTGTCGTAGGCTTCCAGATGCCAGACCAGGTAGTAGAGGATGTGTGAGCAAGCGCTTTAGTTAGAAATTTATAAGGATATAATGGGTTATCTGTCAGTTCCAAGTCGGAATTGATTGTGTAAATTAAATATTATTTTGGGTTGTATATATTATCTGGTTGGTGGTTGTAATCTTGTCTCAAACTTAATCATGATTAGATCCTGTTATTAGTTAATCGGAGTTTATGCTAATTTATTGTTAGTTTAATAGTGTGTGGGTCCTCATTTCCTAACCTTGAGATTGAGGGCATCACAGTTATGTATTCTTAGGTGCACCCCATGATAAGGGGTTGGGACATATCTTAGGTTCCTACTAAGGATTCTTCTCGTGCACCACAGATAGTTGATAAGTTTGGTCTTGGTGATGTGCAGTGTAGAAGGTTGATTTGGCGTATTGAGGCCATGCATGACATCCACCGACATTTTGCTGAAGATTTGACACACGCTCTCGGTACTGTTGTCCGAGACACTGGTGCCGAGGTTGATTGGCCACCTGATCCTCCACCCGAAGAGGGTGACCCTCCCGCTAATTAGGTATGCCTTGTATCCTTATTATTACCTTCAATAAGGACATTGAAAATTTTAAGTTTGGGGGTGATAATGTAAGGATCAGTTTGTGTGTGTCCATATAGATTAATATAGATTCATGTTGCATGTTTAGTTGTATTTCATTCGCATTTTTCCATGATTGTTCATATAGGACATATTTATTTGTGTTATTATGTGAGTTCATATAGTTGCATTTGTATGCATATAACATAATCCCGTAGGATGAGCTATTTCTGATTGATAAGTTGATGTTAATTTGAGTGTAGTGATGACGAAAAGAGTGTTGTTTAAGTCTAATGAATTGATTTGCATGTTAGAAAAAAATCACAAGTCTTATATGATTGCTTTTGATCTAGATCATGATCATATTTGTTTATTTGTTGAGATTTAATCACTTGATTATATTTAGAATTTTTGCTATTCTCGTAATGATGCAGGAACACTGAATTTTAAACTGGAAAAAACTTTGAATTCATTGTTAGTTGTTAATAAGTCTAGCGTCAAATGGCTAGTAGTCGGCTCATAATTTATGAGTAGTCTAGGGTTGAATTAGATGGAGCGAAACGCACTTATTCAGAAATTCTTGGAAAAAATGAAAAAAAGAAGTAGCAAAAAAAAGAAAAAAAGTATGTGTTTATGCATAATTGATCAAGAGTGAGCTCCTTAATACTCGAGGTATTAAGTTCTAGGCGACTTTGTGCCAAGTAACCTAAGGCTTTGATAGTCTGGGATCCGCTAACCTAACGCTCACTACATGGGTATTATTGCATAAGTCTTTAGGAACCTCATTCATTATACGGTCAAATAAACACCTTTGTTATGTGTTCAATAATAGCGTGAATCCTTGTATAACTCTAGTAGAAAGGAGGTGTTGTGAGTCATTACGTGTTTAACGTGTATTCTATTTATAAACTCGTGATTGTTTTGATGAGAGATAATTTATGGTTATTGATCTAGTATCGAGGGTATACATGTTAAGAATCCCACGTTTCTGGTTGTGAGTTGGTTTGTGGGATTTATTTGAACTCTGTTTTAAGTCGTTGCATTCTTAGATGCATTGGATTATTCATTTGGTTATAGTTATTTTGAGGGGATCGATTGCATTATCATTTAGTTGCATTCATGTTAGTTGCATTCATGCATTTTTGTTTTGTTCGTTGAGTATGTTTATGCTTGAGGACAAGCATCGATTCAAGTTTGGGGGTGTGATAAGTGGAATTTATATCCACTTAGAATGCTTCGTAAAGGATCGAATTGGTGTTTTGGACTTAGGTTATTGGAATTTTTGATGTGTTTTTGTATTTTTGCATTTCAGGCATTAGTTGGAAGATTAAATGAGCTTTTCAAGAAAATATATTGAAAGGAGGTCATGTTTTGAAGCCTAGGCCATGTCCAAGTTGTAGAGCATTTCGAAAGCTTCGCATGGACTATTGGATCGTTGAATTCTGATAGGTGGAACTCAACTTACAAGCAAAATAAGAAATTGGAGTCAAAAATCAATAGCACGGCGCGTCCGTGCGCAAAGCAGGGTGGCCGCGTCAGACTTCTTCAAACAGTGCGTGCCCGCGCTGGTATGGGGGCGGCTGCGCGGGTCCGTTCAGCCAGATTCCTGTCTTTACTTTGTTTTGGAGATTTTAAAGCCCATGATCGTCCTGAAGCCTATATATACCCTAAATAATTCAGTTTTAAAAACGAGAAGAATGAGAGAGCAGTAAGAAGACCTAATAGTGTAATATCCGGGATATGACGTGTAATTATTTTTGTTAATAATAAATATTATGTGATTATTATATGAATTTTGGTAATTATCTGTGAAGTGGTATCTGTGTTTGAATATATAAATATGATATAATTTGAGTATTTTAATTTTTATGTCCAAAATAAAATATAGATAATTGTCATATCTTCCTATTTATTTTTATGATGATTTATGATTTTATTGGACATTTATGGATTTTATAATTTCTTTTTCCGAGTAATTATAAATTATTTTATATAATCGGGAACCAGCCGACCTCAACCGTTTTTACGTTTTTATAACCCGAAACTCTTCCGAGAACTCCTACCTAACCTAATTGTAATATTCTGAGCATTTTCCATGTTTCGACTTTTTCGATCCGGCGTACGGTTTGTCCTGCGCGGGTCCCGGCACAATATTTTCGATACAATATTCGTTTCGATAAATCAATAAAACTCGTATTTTTGATAAACGGGATCTTTTTATTAAACTATTATAATTATCACCTCGTAATACGTGTAACCAGGCATTGAGACCAAGACCGCAGTACAAATTGTACAGATTTGGATAATTATCCCGAAAACCGGTACCGTTTGGATCCGTTTTTATAAATAAACGTACTATTTTATATCCGGAATGATCCAACGGGATACTAATTTCCCGTAATTATAAATAGCCTTTACCGTATTTTATTTCGTACAGAAAATCATTTGAAGCCAGTAAATTATATAATTTTACAGAGAAAATACTTATATTCCTATAAACTTCTGAGAATCAAACTACAATTTCAAGGCGTTACCGATTCCGATTGGAAAGCTCGAGTACTCAAACGATGGTCTTGAGGTGTTCTATCAGAATCAATAAGCCTTACAACTGCAGAATCAAAGGGTTTTTTCTAATAATTTTTATTAATTTCGAATTATTTTGATTAAAAATATGAATTTTTGTTCGGATGATTGTTCGAATGATTTGATACTTATATGTTGTAGAACTTTTCTTCCTGATGAATTCGATATGTCATATGACTGATTTGGAGTTCAATAACATGTTCAAAATTGAGTTTGATTTTCGAATTTTGAAATTAGGGTTTGTAACCCGTATGAATGTTCTTGATTGAATTTGGAGGTTTTTTATTTAGGGATTAACAGATGTTCTAGATTGGTGGGTTTTGTTCCCCTTGAAATTTGCAATCGATTGTTGTATAGTATGTTAACAGACGATCCCTGGTTCGAAGGGAGTTGTCACTTGAAGTTTCTTCGAGTTCACCGGAAACCGGCGAACTTCCCTGCCAATTTCCGGCCAACTCAGGGGTTATTAGAACGATTTGAATACATGGTTGTGTTCCTTGTGAGCTATAGTTGTGATCTGGAGGTGATGGTGGTGTGAGGATGCCAGAATCGAGTTCTCCGGCGAGACAGGTGAATTTTCCGGCAAGGGGTGTAAAAATTGCAGTTTAGACCCTGTAATTTTAAAAACGAAACAGTTTAGTTCCCCAGGTTTCCAGAGTTTGCATATTTTGGATTCCTGTTGATAAAATATTTAAAAATCATATTTTCTATTTATTTTAATCATAAAAAATCATTTTTAATTATTGAAAATTCCAAAAATTATTATTTTAATTGCAAAAATTATTTTTAATTCAAAAATAAATCTGAATTAATTAGTTTATTAATTTTAGTTAATAATTAATTGATTAATTGGTCAATTAATTAAAAAATTAATTGTTTAGTTGATTTAATTAATTATTAATTGATTTTAATTAATTATTTAATTAGATTTAATTATTTATAAATGATTTAAAAATTCCGAAAAATAGTTTCGAGCTTTAAAATATTATTTTAAATTATTTTCAAGGATCGATAATTATTACAAAATTATTTTGAAGCGAGATTTGGCCAACCAAACCCTGTTTATTATTTTAAAATTGATTCAACGAACCATTTTGACTCTAAAAAATGTTTTAAAAATCATATTAAATACCCGAAAGACTGTTTATGGCCCGAGACTTCCTTATAAATGAAATTTCATTCATTTTTTGACGTGCTATGTGCTATATATAACTTATTTGTTTGATTGTCGGTCTATGTGATCAGTGTTTACTTGCTTTAGCATAACTTTTAATCCGTAAATCGGATTTGGATGGAACGAAGGGTAGATGAAACCTTATGACGTTCATGTGATGATTAGAATAATGTGAGATGAATATTGATAGCTACTTATGATGCCTAGCAGAGTAGACAAGGCGTATAAAAGGCAAGCAGGTGATCAGAAAGTGGAATCGATGCGTAGAAAATACAGTAGGTGATCAGTGAATAGAAGCAAGGCATAGAAAAGTAGACGAGTGGTTGTTGAATAAAGTCATTAGACAAGTACAAGTGAAGTTGGAATCGATTGTGATAAGGAAAGTACTTCTAAACCTTTTTCGAAATATAATGCAAATATTTCTAAATTCTCTCGTGACATATTGTTAAGTATTCAAAACAAATCTGTTTTATATTGTAGGTACTTTGAATTCTTTAGCCTTGAACCTGAGCTACATCATTTGATCTTTGAGTCGTAAGCCTTATTCTTTGTGAACCATTTCTTGTTAGTTTACTAGATACTAAACCACACAAATTCGATACTACTCCACAAATATATACCCATCATATACCAAACACTGGAACAGAATTGTTTAAACATACATAAACTTTTATACTCAACCATACCTTGTGATATCAAAGAACTAAACCTTATAAAATCATTGTTCCTCTAATACCCGATTCTCCTACAGGCTGAAGGCCATTTCTTTTATATACTTTGATATACCCTCGTGGTACCCATGAATTTTCACCATGCTCTTATACAAATGTTTTATTGCTGTTAATTATGATCTTGTTTCATTGAGTTATATTGTTTATCATATTGAACTGCTTTAGAATTAGATAATTTTCTTTATGTGGACCAGATTCGTGGTCATACCAGATTCGTGGTCGAATTAGGCCAATGTGTGCCTTGGATCCAGTTCGTAGAGCAGAGCTGTGTTCCTTGCTCGGGGTTAGTGTGTGGCTGATCAGTAGCCTAGCCTTGGTTTTAAAATTTAAAATGAATATCCAATTCTAATGATTAGTTAACAAGAAACTTGATTCCTCTGAATCATCTCGTTTGATCATTGATTAACCTCAGTTATTGTTATTGAGACTTGCTGAGCTAGTTAGCTCACTCTTGCGAATCTTTTTATGTATTCTACAATTAAGAAGAATACGGTTGATAGCGGGGTTTCCCAGTTAAATGTACGAGCTAGGATTCCAGATTGAGTTGGATCGAGCTAGCAGGAGCTTACTATGGTAGTGAGATAGTAAGATTGTAAGAACAATTTCATTATCAGTTGTAAGTTAAATTAGTTTGGATTTGGTATGTTGTAATAAAAGTTAAGGTTGTGGCTTGTTTTCATACTTTAACCTGTTGCGATCCATGGTTATCTAAAGCAGGGTCATTGCAAAAAATATTTCATATACCGGTTTATATATTGTGTATGTGTTGTGGACCCCAAACTTCTAACCCGGCTTTGGAGGGCGCCACAGGTTGGTATCAGAGCTATAGGTTATAAGTCACTGAAACAAGCCTAGATTGTCGGGATTGGGTAGAGGGTTAAGATTAGGAATAGGAAATAGAAGGATAAGTCTCCGGCACGGTTCGTGTTGCGATTCGGGATTCTTAGTTTGTGACGTGATTTCCAGACAACGAAAATGACAGATCCTGTTTTCCCGGTACCATCTGATCATTCAGAGCCTTCCGTTTGAGGATCGTCATCTTCTTTCAGATTTGATTTGTGCCTTGTTCTTCCATCGGTATTAATGGTATTACCTTTTGTTATGACAGTTGCACCTCTCCAAGTTATTCTACGCTATTCTATCACCTCATGATACGAGACTACCTATTCAAGAACCTCCATCTGCTTAATCCTGTTCTATTGTACCTTCAACTATGAATGTATCTTTTCAGTTTACTATACACCATATTCTATACCCTCAGTTTAAAAACCTTTCTTATGGAACAACAGTATTTATGAGAATGGATTCGATAGCTACAGTAAATGGTAAGTACATGAGATATTAATAAAGGTGAGAAGAAGTTTAGAAAGAAGATTCACGTGTTTCGGAGGATAGTTGTTACCAGATTAAATGGAGCCACTAGTGAATAGACTAACCGTGATTAGCTTGTGGGATGGACTAGAGGAATTTTGAAGGAATTAGAGAGAAAAGTATATATTTGGAATTTGTGTAGAATTAGATGACGGTGCTATGATAAATGTGATATATAAAGTAATGATGTGACGTGATATAAGCAAACTTTGTTCTATGAAATAGATTTGTTGGCTGTTGGATAGACCTATCCTACTTAATGACTGCAAAGATGATGATGGCAATACTACCAGTATGGAAGCTTTGAAAGGAAGCTACGAATAAGATAATATGCAACGACAGCTAAAGTTTTCGTCGATTAAGGAAGGTAATAGACCCAATGAAGGAGAGGAAATAAATGGAAGTGAATGGACCTTTGTGTAATCATTTCTTTAACTTGGCATCTTGTTATAAGAAGGACAACAACCAACTCTTATAGTAAGGACAACCAGATGTGTGATTTTCAAAATTTTTAAACAAGTTTTCGAAAAAGATCTTCCCTTACAAAATTTCTAAAAGCCTTTTTGGAATAAAATAAGTTTTAAACATTGGTTGTCAAGTTACTACTTGAGTTTCTTGTTTGTTAAAAGACCCGGATTACCTGGAAGGATACTGTTTCAGACTTAGTATTGCTAATTCAGAGAATGAAGTAACCCGCGATTATGAAGAAGTTGATTATTCCTAACAGTAAGGTGCAAGTATAATTTGATAAGATTAACAACAGAATCAAAGTTCAAAAAATTACTAGGACTATCAGAGTTTGAAGAATTCATTGATTTAACAGAAGCCTGAGCATGACCGAAGAAGATTGGGAAGATTTTCAGGTCTTTTCTACAAAAAGAATATTATTAACAAAAGAATCGTTATGTTGAATGATTCATGGTTATTCTAAATAAAAAAAAGAAGAAGAGGAAACTCGAGGTTATCTAATAAGAATGCCATTATGATCGAATTGTTAAAGTATTATATGTATAGACACGATGTTACAGACGCAAGACTTAACAAGTAAGAATCTACCATAATGCTTAATTTGCGAAAGCATTTCAACATACTTTCTAAAGTTGTTATATGATACAATGGAGATATGATCGAACAAGCTCGAAAAATGAATACAAGTGAAATGTGGATGGTGACCAATGGTATCATTCTTGTTTTCAATATTACAGCGTTTATCCTCTTTTTGAATCCTAAATATGTATGAACTTCTTTCCTTGAAAATTCTTTGCGGTGATAAGAAAAAGGAGGATGTTTCATTCCTTTTAAATTTAATTGTTCCCCTCAAGTTTTGCTCTCTGATTGGGACAAACAGTGTTATGGTGAGAAGCTTTATCGGAATGACGAAGTCGTGTGGGACACCACCTAATTATGTGTTGTATGCTTTATGGTATGAAAGACTGGCCATCTTAAGTACCAATGTGGTTGTCTCATTCATATTCAAATCATTACTTCTTCTTTCTTTTTAACTATAAGTTTATTAAAATTATGAATCCTTTTAGTTGTTTCGTCGTACAGTCATTCTTTGCAAGGGTTTTTCAAATAAAAGTCAACATATTATGAACCAAGCGGGAAAAGTTCCATCTACCTTTCATGCATGAAAAGGAAACAAGGGCATATGGCGAGGATTTCAAATCACTAGCCCTAGCCATGGATGCATTAAGAGTCAAGGGAATCTACTTCAATAAAGAATACGTCTCCAACGAGAGTTTACGATCTGTCTGTGAAATATGTTATCCAGAATACAGATGTGATGAAGGGAATGATTATTGCGGATACCTTATGCGTTAAAGTATGGAAGGATGTGGGAGCAACTTGATCGTTTATCTCTTAAGGTTTTGTTGATAAGATGAATTACCCTGTTGAATTGATAAGATTATGACTAAAGGACTAGCAAGTCAAGAACATGTAATTATTAAATAAGTAAGTACCAACGGTGGAATTGAGATTTCTGGCAATAAGTTGTGATGAATTGATATCATTTGAGATAAGAGGATTGGACATTATTCTAAGAAATGGATTAAATATTTAAGTGTGATGCCCATATAGACCATCGTGATAGAAGATAGTCCTGAAGATGCCAAATGAGAATATGATGAGGTTTAGAAGACGAAGGAAGGTAAAGAACTTGTTAACAATGATTTAAGTTAAGAGGTTACAGTGACCAAGATGTAAGTGCTATGGAGATTATAAATAAAAGTCAGGAGCACACAGAACTTGAAGATTTTATAGTTTCAAGATATGTTTCCAGAAGAGTTACCAATATTTCTTTCAGATAGAGAAATTGAGTTTATGATTGACTTAGCACCTGAAATGAAGCCAGTGTCCAAAGCCCCGTACAGAATAGCACCAGATAAAATAAAGGAGTTACCAGAGCAAACGCAGGAGATGATTAGAGGAGAAAGCAACTGGACCTAGCGTACCCCCTAAAGTGTACCAGTATGATTTGTTAATAAGAAAGATGGAAGTATGAGATTATGTGTCGACTAGCGGAAGCTCAACAAGTTTACTCTCAAGAGCAGATCTCTGTTACCTCGAACCAATGATTTGTTTGATCAAATGAAAGAGAGTATTTTTATAAGATTGCTTTAAGACTGGGTATATGACCAATTGAAGATTGAACCTATGGACATATCAAAGATAATTTTCAGAACTAAGTACTGTTGTTATAAAATTCTAGTAATGTTATTTGGATGAACTGAATACCGGTAATATTTAAATTTGATGAGCAGAATCTTGAAGGAGGATCTTGATAAGATGTATTTGTGTTACTTAAGGTCAAAGGAGAACCATACAACTTATTTAATGATAGCTGGGAAGTCAAAGAAGAAAGAAGTTGTATGAAAAGTTTATAAGGTGAAAGCTTTAATGGCAGGGAGTATAATTCTTAGCATAAATAGTCAGTGAGAAGGAGACCAAAGGGAATCCAGAAGAAAGTAAAGTTATTTTAAATAAAGAAAGACCAAAAGCACCAACAAAAGTAAGAAGTTTTATTATTGGCCGGTTATTATCAGAAATTTGTTCAAGGATTCTTGAAGATTGCAACACCTTTGATGAATTTTACTAGGAATAGCGAGAAGTTTATATGAAATGGTAAAGTGTGAAGGAAGTTTTGCGGAGTTAAAGGAGAGAATGGACACAACACCTGTTTTATCATTTTGAAAGCATCAAGGAGATTTGGTAGGTTGTAGTGATACTTCTCATAAGGGAATAGGATGTGTGTTGATGCAGCACAATAAAGTTATTGCATATGCATCCAGACAACTGAAACCTTATGAACAGAAGTACCCTACTCATAATTGGGAATTAGCAGCAACAATAATATTCGCTTTGAAAGATTGGGAAACATTATATGTATGGAGAAAGATGTGAGATACATACGGACCATAAGAGTTTGAAGTGTGTATTCACGAGGAAGAGCAAATGTAGTGCCAAGTGATAAGCAAAAAGGAGAGGACGAACATGGAGACTACACCAGAAGGATTATCTATGGAATTTTAGAAGTTGGAATTGGAAGTCAGGGTTCATGATCCAAAAGGAGCAAGAATGGATAGTATGACCTTTCAGTCGAAGTTGTTAAGAGAAAATAAAAAGATATCAAAAGAAGATGATGGATCAGGCAGTTAACAGTTAGCAAGAAAATATAATGGATCACGATATTAACAGTTTAATGAGAGGGAATTTATGCACTTAAAAGAATGATCACGGTATCCTCAGATTTCTTCCAGAAGTTGGATGCTACAAGTGGCAGAATTAAGAAATGAGATCCTAAAGGGAATTTACAATCTTAAGTATATAATTCGTTCAAGAAATACCAAATTATACAGAAGTTTAAAGAAGAATATTGATAGCCGAATACTAAGAGGAAATTTCACAACGGATCAGGAGATGTTAGGCATATTAAATAAATAAGGCAAGTGTCAGAGGCCTAGTGGATTATGGCAACCATTAGAAATACATAATGGAAATAGGAGTATATTACTCTGGATTTTATAGTCAGATTGCCAAGAACGAAAGCAAACCACGATGCTAATTAAGTTATGGTGAACGAGTTGGCTAAATCAGCTCATTTCTTGCCTATTAATAAAAGATATTCTCTGGATAAGTTGATTCGCATGTATTTGAAGGAAATAGTAATTTGTTATGGGGTCCCTATGTCTATTGTATAAAGTCAGGATCCACGATTCAATTCAGGATTTTGCAAAAGGTCTTCCGGAATGTTAGGCACCAAGTCAAATATGAGTACAGCTTATCATCCGCAGACTGACGGCCAAGAGCGAAAAAAAAATGATCCAAACAATTGAGAACATGTTACGTGTTTATGCCATTGATTTCAAAAGGAAATTAAGGCGAACATTTGCCTTAGTAGAAATTGCTTACAACAACAACAGCTATCGTGCCAGTACTAGGATGCCGCCATACGAATCTCTTTATGAATGTAAATGTCGATCACCAGTATATGAGATGAAGTTGGCAAACGTGAAATATTTGGACTTGAGTTGCTACAACAGATAAAGGAAGCTATTGAGATTATTGAGAAAAGGATAAGTGCCACGTAGGATTGTTATAAAAAATGTGTAGATCAAGCTAAAAAGAGTACAAAATTTATAGAAGAAGATTTAATATTGTTAGCAGTGTTACCGTGAAAAGGGATCATCCAGGATCAGAAGAGAAAAGAAAGTTAAGTCTGAGATACGTTGGACCTTTTAAAATTTCGAAATGTATCGGTAAAATAGCATACAAATTAGCGTTACCCAGTATGGGTAGCATATTCATAATGTTTCCATGTGACAAGATTAGAAAAGTACGGTATAAAATTTTAGACATGCGATAGGATGTGAGCCGATAGAACTTCAGGCAGAATTGTCCTATATTGAGAATTCAATAGAGACTGTAGAAAAGAAAGAGAAAGTATTAAGAAAGAAAGTTATAAAGTTAGTAAGATTGTTGTGGAAATCAAAGGGTTGAAAGGATAATCTAAGGTTCAGAAAGTGATATGTGTGAAATAGTGCCCTGAATTATTGCTTAAGTGATTCTGAGGACAGAATCCTTTTAAGTGGGGAAGGATGTAATATCCGGGATATGACGTGTAATTATTTTTGTTAATAATAAATATTATGTAATTATTATATGAATTTTGGTAATTATCTGTGAAGTGGTATCTGTGTTTGGATATGTAAATATGATATAATTTGAGTATTTTAATTTTTATATGTCCAAAATAAAATATAGATATTTGTCATATCAACCTATTTATTTTTATGATGATTTATGATTTTATTGGACATTTATGAATTTTATAATCTCTTTTTCTGAGTAATTATAAACTATTTTATATAATCGGGAACCAGCCGACCTCAACCGTTTTTACGTTTTTATAATCTGAAACTCTTCCGAGAACTCTTTCCTAACCTAATTGTAATATTCTGAGCACTTTCTATGTTTCGACTTTTTCGATCAGCGTACGGTTTGTCCTGCGTGGGTCACGACACAATATTTTCGATACAATATTCATTTCATAAATCAATAAAACTCGTATTTTTGATAAACGGGATCTTTTTATTAAACTATTATAATTATCACCTCGTAATACGTGTAACCAGGCGCTGAGACCAAGACCACAGTACAAATTGTACAGATTTGGATAATTATCCCGAAAACTGGTACCGTTTGGATCCGTTTTTATAAATAAACATACTATTTTATATCCGGAATGATCCAACGGGATACTAATTTCCCGTAATTATAAATAGCCTTTACCGTATTTTATTTCGTACGGAAAATCATTTGCAGCCAGTAAATTATATAATTTTACAGAAAAAATACTTATATTCATATAAACTTCTGAGAATCAAACTGCAATTTCAAGGCGTTACCGGATTCCGATTGGAAAGCTCGAGTACTCAAAACGAAGGTCTTGAGGTGTTCTATCAGAATCAATAAGCCTTACAACTGTGGAATCAAAAGGTATTTTTCTATAATTTTTATTAATTTCGAATTATTTTGATTAGAAATATGAATTTTTGTCCGGATGATTGTTTGAATGATTTGATGTTTGTATGTTGTAGAACTTTTCTTCCTGATGATTTTGATATGTCATATGACTGATTTAGATTTCAATAACATGTTCAAAATTGAGTTTGATTTTCGAATTTTGAAATTAGGATTTGTAACCCGTATGAATGTTCTTGATTGAATTTGGGGGTTTCTTATTTAGGGATTAACAGATGTTCTAGATAGGTGGTATTTGTTCACCTTGAAATTTGCAATCGATTGGTGTATAGTATGTTAACAGACGATCCCTGGTTCGAAGGGAGTTGTCATTTGAAGTTTCTTCGAGTTCACCAAAAACCGGCGAACTTCCCGGCCAATTTCCGGCCAACTCAGGGGTTATTAGAACGATTTGAATACATGGTTGTGTTCCTTGTGAGCCGTAGTTGTGATTTGGAGGTGATGGTGGTGTGACGATGCCAGAATCGAGTTCTCCGGTGAGACAGGTGAATTTTCCGGCGAGGGGTGTAAAAATTGCAATTTAGCCCTAGTAGTTTTAAAAATGAAACAGTTTAGTCCCCCAGGTTTCCAGAGTTTGCATATTTTGGATTCCTGTTTATAAAATATTTAAAACTCATATTTTCTATTTATTTTAATTATAACAATTCGTTTTTAATTACTGAAATTTCCAAAAATTATTATTTTAATTCCAAAAATTATTTTTAATTCAAAAATAAATCTGAATTAATTAGTTAATTAATTTTAGTTAATAATTAATTGATTAATTGGTCAATTAATTCGAAAATTAATTGATTAATTGATTTAATTAATTTTTAATTGATTTTAATTAATTATTTAATTAGATTTAATTATTTATAAATGATTTAAAAATTCTGAAAAATAGTTTCGAGCTTTAAAATATTATTTTAAATTATTTTCAAGGCTCGATAATTATTATAAAATTATTTTGAAGCCAGATTTGGCCAACCGAACCCTGTTTATTATTTTAAAATTGATTCAACGAACCGTTTTGACTCCGAAAAATGTTTTAAAAATTATATTAAATACCCGAAAGACTGTTTATGGTCTGAGACTTCCTTATAAATGAAATTTCATTGATTTTTTGACGTGCCCTGTGCTATATGTAACTTATTTGTTTGACTGTCGGTCTATGTGATCAGTGTTTACTTGCTTTAGCATAACTTTTAAACCGCAAATCGGAATTGGGTGGAACGAAGGGTAGATGAAACCTTATGACGTTCATGTGACGATTAGAATAATTTGAGATGAATATTGATAGGTAATTATGATGCCTAGCAGAGTAGACAAGGCATATAAAAGGGAAGCAGGTGATCAGAAAGTGGAATCAATGCGTAGAAAATACAGCAGGTGATCAGTGAATAGAAGCAAGGCATAGAAAAGTAGACGAGTGGTAGTTGAATAAAGGCATTAGATAAGTACAAGTGAAGTTGAAATCGATTGTGATAAGGCAAGTACTTCTAAAACTTTTTCGAAATAAAATGCAAATATTTCTAAATTATCTCGTGACATATTGTTAAGTATTCAAAACAGCTCTATTTTATATTGTAAGTACTTTGAATCCTTTAGCCTTGAACCTAAGCCACATCATTTGATCTTTGAGCCGTAAGTCTTATTCTTTGTGAACCATTTCTTGTTGGTTTACCAGATACTAAACCACACAAATTCGATACTACTCCACAAATATATACCCATCATATACCAAACACTGGAACAGAATTGTTTAAACATACATAAACTTTTATACTCAACCATACCTTGTGATATCAAAGAACTAAACCTTATAAAATTATTGTTCCTCTAATACCCGATTCTCCTACAGGCTGAAGGCCATTTCTTTTATATACTTTGACATACCCTCGTGGTACCTATGAATTTTCACCATGCTCTTATACAAATGTTTTATTGTTGTTAATTATGATCTTGTTTCATTGAGTTATATTGTTTATCATATTGAATTGCTTTAGAATTGGATAGTTTTCTTTATATGGACCAGATTCGTGGTCAGACCAGATTCGTGGTCGAATTAGGCCAATGTGTGCCTTGGATCCAGTTCGTAGAGCAGAGCTGTGTGCCTTGCTCGGGGTTAGTGCGTGACTGATCAGCAGTCTAGCCTTGGTTTTAAAATTTAAAATGAATATCCAATTCTAATGATTAGTTAACAAGAAACTTGATTCCTCTGAATCATCTCGTTTGATCATTGATTAACCTCAGTTATTGTTATTGTGACTTGCTGAGCTAGTTAGCTCACTCTTGCGAATCTTTTTATGTATTCTACAGTTAAGAAGGATACGGTTGATAGCGGGGTTTCTCAGTTCAATGTACGAGCTAGGATTCCAGATTGAGTTGGATCGATCTAGCAGGAGCTTACTATGGTAGTGAGATAGTAAGATTGTAAGAATAATTTCATGATCAGTTGTAAGTTAAATTAGTTGGGATTTGGTATACTGTAATAAAATTTAAGGTTGTGGCTTTTTTTCATACTTTAACCTGTTGCGATCCATGGTTATGTAAAGCAGGGTCATTGCAAAGAATATTTCATATACAGGTTTATATATTTTGTATGTGTTGTGGACCCCAAACTTCTGACACGAGTTTGGAGGGCACCATACATAGCACAATACAACCAAGGAGAAGAAGATCTTGTTTTCACTTGTGATTTTTTGCTTAAGTTATAACGTTGGATGCTTATTTTCTTATTCGTTTGAACCTAGAGATGCACAAAAGGCCCACCGGGTCGGGCCTTGACTGGGCCTTAAAAAGCCCGGGCTTTGACTGGGCCGGGCTTGGGCTTTGACGGGGCCGGACCGGGCTTTCCAAAATTGTCAGATCCCGTTTGGGCCCTCGAGGCGGGCCTTACCGGGCTTTAAATGAAGTATTTGAATGAAGTATTTAATGAAGTTAGAATCCCATATTTATATCATATAGTTAATTCAATCACTTTTATTCTTAGTTAATTGGATGTTAGTTTAATCTTAGCTATAAATATCTCAACTTTCTATTGTCTTATCATTGAGCGATCGCCATACCATTGTTGCATAGGTGCATAATCTTAAGTTAACTAAATAGAGTCTCTGTGGGTACGAATCTAATTTATATCTTATACTACTTGCGAACGCGTATACGTGCGTGTAATTTTAGCGCGTGTTTTCGCCTTAACAATTTCTCAATATCCTCTCCAAGAGAGTCATCTCCATTAGATTCTCCAGAAGCACTAGATGGATAATCAAGATTATCACCAGCTGTAGAGGGCAGTGAATTGATTGCATTCTTTGCCCTTAGCATAAAAGCTATTGTTTGTACCAAGTTCAATGCCCTTTCAGCAACCTCATTCCCTGTCCAGCTAGAAATTTGTGACGACCTCAACCCCGGGGTCAGGAGTTGACGTCACAAACAATAAAAAATCATAAATATAATACAACCATCTTATTCTTATCTCAACATAAACACAACCCCTTAACAAGATCTTTTCCAGGTTCAAGTATGACTTAGGTTACATCATTATTACAGACCAACGTATTTAAACAAACCTGATACAACTAACTTTTTACAGCAACTCAACAAACCATACCTGGTCTGACACAACTATCTCAAAGGAGCCTAATATGGGAGGAACTAGAATTTGGCCCTACCTATGATAAAAGGGTCTCCTAGGCATCTGCGATATATGAATATACAAAACATTTTACAAGAGTGAGCAATCAATTACTCAACAGTACCACTATATGAATAACAAATAAAACAGTTTATGATAAACATTTATAGGATCAGAAATAATAACTTGTTACAAAAAAAAGTAAAACAGGTATAAATTGGATATGAATAACTATCATGCTCTATAAAATAATAACATTAGTTGTGTGTTGTATAAATACCATATTCCAATTTTAGCATGCTATTTTCATATTCAAATCCATTGTTCCATTATAGGAACCACAAAACACGTTGTCCCATTACGGGGACCACAAAACCATATGTTCTGTTACTGGAACCACAAAACCCTCTGTCCCGTTATGGGGACCACAAAACCATTTGTTCCGTTACTGGAACCACAAAACGACAATCAGATATATATATGATGTTATCTAGGGACAACTGATCAAGCCTCCACATAATTTATCTAGGATAGTTGATCGGCCTATCACACAATTCGTCAAGGAAAGCTGATCGGGCTTTCACATAATTCGTATCGGATCCGAAGAGACTAGCTAGGTCTTTGATAAGTTACGATCGACTAATCAGTGAAAATAGGGCGCGCAACCGACTTAGCCACTTACGACCGTTATCTGATATCTGATTCGTTTTATCTAATTTTCAAAACTACTCCTACCTATCTTTTTTTATAATAATTCTCTCACAACACACTTTTCAAAATCTTTTTCCATATTAATCACATTCTAGAGATATGTATTTTCAGAAGTTACTTTTCCCCAAAACGTTTAACTAAACATTTTCAAATATAGGGGATACGTAACTTAAAACGTTATGTTCCACTATGCAATTTAAATCAATAGTTCTTAATATATTACTGAACTATAAAATATTTTTTCAAGGCTACTTGCCTTGCAGAGCTTTACAACTATTAATGGTTGACTTTGGACCGACTTGGACGCTTGGGCTTTATCGTCTAACTATTAGACTATCCTGGATCCGACTTCAACACTCAAGTCCATCGATTGGAACCTTGCTGAGCTTGTTGACTAACCACTAGGCTGTATTTAGTCCGACGTTAACTCTCAGGTATTCCGACTAAAACCTATAGAGTCGAAATACCCTATGTTAGATGACCAGTTATGCTTGACATATCCTTGCTAACAGTTATATCCAAACTATGTCAAAACCTGACTCATAATTATACGTGTTATTGTAATACACATAACAATCACGGTTCATGTCCTCGAAATTTGGTTCCGTATTTATTTTCGGAAAATACATATACCCGCCATTTCAGAAAATAAGGTTGTCAAATATTTTACAAAATATTTGATCACAACACGCAAGTAAGTTTTGTAAAATATTTATTTATAAGTATATAATTATATACGTTCGACTGGTATTCCCGATAATTATAGGATACGTTCCCGTATCTTTTTGAAATTAATTTCTCAAAAATTAGGCAGCGTCTCCTCTGTTTATCGGATTATCCATCGAAACATAATCGACGTAACACAACCAATAATCACCGTTCACAACCACAAATATTAATTATTTTACTATTATATTTTATTTATATAAATTGTAGGACTTAGATTAAATCATCACCATCCACCGTCAGCTCATCGAAATTCATCGCTGACGGCAGCAAATCCTGGAAGTACCCGACTCGGATTCCCGTCACCGGTTTCGCTGATAAATTGAAAATTTTCCCGTATGAAAACAAATTTCTTTCATGAAAATTAATCAAGAAATTTGAATATTTTCATAAACCAGTCAAATAATTCAAATAATTCAAGGAATTATGGTTTCGAATTAAACATAGTGACACAACACAACTGAAAGCAACGCAGTTGCAACCGGAGAACAGGCCGGAAAAGTAAGGAATCAAGATGACAAACTGAAGCGGCAACATAAAAATCCAACACCCAACTGAACCAAACAAATATGCACACATAACTCGCACCTAAACAAGCCACAATTGCCTCACCGGAGAGTGGAAACGGCAACAATAGACCCGCATTTTACGATTTAACTAACACATGCGCGGGTGAATTTAATCCGTAAAATTTCCAAAATAATATTAAATTCTCAAAATATTAAAAACTTAGAAAAATATGGGTTTCGTAATTTTTGAAGCATTCTGGAATCTAATACTGAATTTACTCATAAATACAATCAGAAAATCATTCAGAGATAAATAATAAATGAAGTATTGATTTCTAAATTTTATAAATTCCAAAAATTATTATTGAAATTATAAAACCATAAAAATAATTTTAAAGACAATTCAGATATTTATGAAAATAAATCTTCAATAAAATCACTTTTGAAAGTGAAAATAAAACGATAATGCTCAGCAATTAATCACACAAATAATTTTCGTACATCATAGAGTCACACATAGTTAATATTAACTACCACACACTTTTGACAGAACCATGACATATTTTATTTACTTATTTATTTAAAAGCTACACTTTTAATAATACAGAAATACGAGTCATTATAAATTTGATATGCTGGAATAGGATGAGTAAATGCCTCAGCATCAAAAGAGACAGAATCTAAAATTGCTTGATATTCTTGCTGAAATGGCTGCTTCTTTTCTGCATCATTGACATCCCTTAACTCACTAACAATGGGCTCTTTCCATTCTTCGGGTGTACGTTCTTTTATTTCAATATCTCTCTTTTCTTGCATCAAGGGCTCCCCTTGGCTCACCATCTAAGGTGGGACTCCTCTCACCCACTTTTACCATGCTAGAAGAAATAACATGTATTTGGTCACTCATTTCCTCTCCTTTTGCCTGAGAGCAACTCAGTCTCTCACTCAGTTCACCCCCTTCCCTCAATCCTAGTAGTGATTGAACAACCATTAAGTCATATACACTTGTAAAATTAATAGGAATTTCAAGTTGTGTAGAGACTTCCAAAGGACGGGGAACATCCATCGAAATAGTAGTTGTGAATGTCAACGGATAATTGATGTGAAGTTTATCCTTTGAGAGACAATCACTAGTCGACAGATGAGGAATATCCGTTGAGAGAGTATAAATGATAGAGTTAGGAGTTGAAACTACTGTAGAATCTATGGTGATTGATTTAAGATTAAGCACAGATTTTTTCAGTAAAATCAGAATGAAATGGCAAGTGAGCCAACAAATCATCCAAAAGATGATTCTCACTTGCTTGAGATTTCGGCTCCTCCATGAGAGTTAAAGATGGAGAATCAGGAATTGATGTGTTTATCATGTCCATATCCAATGAGTTTGTGGGAGAATTTGTGTTTGAGGTGTTTCAATTATAAGAGATTTTGGCTGTGACTCCACATTTATTGGAGCCACATCAATCTGACTTTGTGATGGTGCAGTAACTGAGTCTTTGACTACAGTTGGCACTGTATGTGTAACCTGTGACTCCCCCATAGGTTTAGATTTCTTCTTTCTTATATAAATTTGAGCTTGGTGTTAGGGCTAGAACACACGCTAATATTCATGCAAGTATACGCGATCTCTAGTAATATAGAATAAATTCTAGTTCATTCCCACAGGGACTGGTTTAGGTTAATTTAAATCAATGTATCTATGCAACACTGGTATGGTTATTATCCAATGCTAAGATGAATAACAAATTGAAGTTGTTTATAACTACAATTAACTAAGAGATTATACTTAAGAACATAAACTAAAAGATTAAAGAGATTTGAATAATATATGACACAAACATGGGATTCTAACTCTATTAAATACTTCATTTAATAGCCTTTTTGTTCTTTAACCTTAGCATGCAATGGTGATTACACTAATCAGATAACATGAAACTGATAAACGCTAACTTTCGTTGTATGAATACCATACTACAAGACATCCACAAAAGAGATAGAAGCTGAATAGACACCAATTATATTGAGACCTTATATGTCTATAGAATTTGACAACATAACGGTTTAGTGCACAAGTTATCTATCTTGATTACATAGGGCAAGTAAGATGGTTAAAACTACCTACGAATCATACATATCAAATACATGAACCTATGCTAGCATGGCAAGTTCTAAACCGTTAAATTCACTTTCGCTTCATTAAAGATTAACACACTATCTTATAAGTTCGCGACGCTCATAAGACGAATAAGTACAACCAATACTAGGTTATCATACAATCACCACACACTAAGGCATCGAAATGAATTAACTAAATAAATCCATAAATAAATTCGTTAGAACCCCACGATAACGATTAGCGCATAATCAGACTCATCATCAACCTGGGTTCCGATGAAAGCATGGTATAATAAATATAGTCTTTATACTGAATAAATAATAAACCAAGTATGAAACAAGAGTATAGGTCCACGAATAAGAAAACTAGCATCCAAAGTTACAACTTTAAATAAAGAATCACAAGAATAAAGTAAATCTTCTTCGCCTTAGTTGAATTGTGCTCTACGGTCTTCTTACGCCTTCTCCTTAAGCTCTGGTACGTCTTGTTATGAAAAATGAACATAAGTTATATATATAGCAACCCACTCAGAGTAGAAGTACAATGAATCAAAATTCCAGAAGAAACAGGATTTAATTTTCCCGACCTAGCGCGGCCGCACGCTTCACCAGCGCGGGCGCGCTGACATTCTGCTCTTTGGACACCGTCGCGCGCATCTATAGCGCCGTCTCTCTGGAGAAATTTCTGACTTCTTCTTTTCTTGTTGGTTTGAGTTGGTCTTTTCATGAGCTTTTATTCTGGACATCATCCTAACACCATATTAGCATCAAAATAATGCTAATTCACCTGTATTCCTGATCAATAATCACATCCTTTTGGGAAGATGCAACTAGTAATGAGCTTATTTACTTATTAAGCACTGCAGTTTGTTGGGAAACTGCAGTTTGTTGGGAAACTGCAGTGTGGCTGGATTGGGTCACATAAACCTCACTCTCCTTATCCTTAGGGTTTCTTTGATGTGCACCCTGTCCCTCACCTTTGTCAACACCTTGCACACTCTCCTCTTGTATTTAGGTAGTTTTTGAAACTAGTTTCTTTTGAGAGGAACTAGAGTGAGGTTTCTTTGATTTGGATTTAGAAATTTGGGATTTTGTGGCTTGGGTAGGCATCTGTTGGGTCACTATCACATATTTACCATATAATATATTTGTTGTTTTTGGAAGCCTCCATGATTGGCAATTAGTTGAGAGGAACATCATTGTGGGGATTATTCCTGTTAAGATCAGTAATAACCCTCTTTTTTTAGACCCAACAATCTAGCTTATTTGTTGGATTCTCAATTAAGAGGTCTTTAGACACATGGTTCGCTATCATCATAATAAATCTAACATAATATATGTACTTAGACATTTTTTTAATGTCTCATAATTTATACCCTAATTCATACATGACAGAACTGCTAAAATTGAAGTACTTATCACTCAAAAGCATGTAAAGCATGTTAACAATATAGTAACCAACATCATCAAAATTGCAAATCTTTCCTGAAAAAGCTTTAACAAAAGAGTCACATAGAAAGCTCCATTCTTTTCTAAGGCCCATTATCCTAACCTCACCTAACTTGGTAGGATTAAGAGAATAACCCATATAAACAAGCATGTTGCTCACCTATGTGTCTGTGTATGGGACAACTGTGTTATTTTCAGCAAATTTAAAGCAAGATTGAATTCCTTCACAGTTAATATAATAGTCATTACCTTTGAGAGAGAAGGCAATGGTCTTATATTTTGAGTTGTACATTGCAGTAGTCCAAATTTCCTCCAGAACTTCACAGTAGATAACAGGGGATTTAAGCATTGCATAACTCAGTTCGCAACTTCGAATGAAGTCCATTATCTTGTGATAATCCTCATAAGAAGCAATCTCCTTGTTTACCAGCACTACAAAGTTGTTCTTTTCATACGCAAATCCTGATTGAGACATGATTTTGACTACAGGTGCCATTGTTGTGATTAGTAATAGTTACAGAGAAAGGGGTTTTTGCTTTGGAGACGAAGAGAGTTAAAATTGCTTTGAGAAAGATAAAAGTAAAATGAAAAATGAAATGGGGCTTTTATACTTTCTCAAAAATAAACAAGTAAAAATTATAAATACAATAAAGTACCCAATGAAATTTGCCTAAAATAGCCGTTTAAAAATGAAATAAACTGTAGAAATTCTAGAGGTTATCCATCAAGATATACTTACAGAATGTAAGTAATTTTGACGGATAAGAAATAGAATTAACGGCTATGATTAAAGCAATTCGATGGATGAAGATTAACTAGATATCCGTCGAGATAAAAAGTACCCAGAAAAATATATGATTTTTAACAAATAATGAAATTCAACGGATATTCATTTTCAACGGATAATGAACATCCGTCGAGATGTAAATTTTTACTTAGCCAAAATTTCATCTTAACAAGAAAAATCAAATCTAATTCTGGCTGCAATTTAAATTGCTTTAGACATTAAAATAATTTAGTAATAATTAAGCATACCTAACTCACTTACCAACCTAGTAAAGGTGGACTCATCAAGTGGCTTAGTAAAGATGTCTGCAAGTTGCTTATCACTTGGAATAAAATGAAGTTCCATAGTACCATTCATAACATGTTCTTGAATGAAGTGGTACTTGATGTGAATGTGCTTAGTCCTTAAATGTCGCACAATATTTAGCAATGGCACTTGCTTGTCACAGAAGATTGGGATCTTGTCTACATGTAGACCATAGTCCAATAGTTGATTCCTCATCCATAAAATATGTGCACAACAACCACCAGCATCAATATATTCAGCCTCAACTGTAGAAATAGAGACTGAATTTTGTTTCTTACTAAACCAGGACACTAGCTTATTTCTTAGAAATTGACAGGTTCCTGTAGTACTTTTTTTATCAATTTTACAACCTGCATAATCTGTATCTAAATAACCAATTAGATCAAAACCAGAATCTCTAGGATACCAAATGCCAAGTTTTGGTGTTCCTTTGAGAAATTTAAAAATTCTCTTAATAGCTACTAAATGAGATTCTCTAGGATCAGCTTACAATCTAGCACAAAGACTAGTAGCAAACATTATATCAGGCCTACTAGCTGTTAATTATAAAAGTGAGCCAACTATGTCTCTTTAACTTGAAATGTCCACATACTTTTCATTAGTGTTCAATTCAAGTTTAGTGGCAGTGGCCATGGGAGTTTTTGCAGATGTGCAATCCATTAAGTCAAACTTCTTTAAAAGATCATAAATATATTTGATTTGACTAATGAATATTTAATCACTAACTTGCTTAACTTGTAAACCAAGAAAGTAAGTTAGTTCTCCCATCATGCTCATTTCATACTTACTTTGAATCAATTTAGCAAACTTTTTGCAAAGTTTCTCATATGTAGAGCCAAATATAATATTATCTACATAAATATGAACAAGTATACTAGAGCCATTAACATTTCTAAAGAAAATATTTTTATCAAAAGTACCTCTTGTGAAGTGATTTTCTAAAAGGAACTTTGACAAAGTATTATACCAGGCTCTAAGTGGTTGCGTCAAACCATACAGTGCTTTCAAAAGATAGTAGACATAATCTGGAAAGTTGGGTCTTCAAAACTAGGAGGCTGACTAACATAGACTTCCTCCAAATTTCCATTCAGAAATGCACTTTTAACATCCATTTGATAGACCTTGAAATTGGCATTGGATGCATAGGCTAGAAAAATTCTGATGGCTTCAAGTCTTGCAACAGGAGCAAATATCTCATCAAAATCTATTCCTTCTTATTGACAATAGCCCTTAGAAACCAATCTAGCATTGTTTCTGACTACTATGCCATTTTCATCCATCTTGTTTCTAAATACCCATTTGGTGTCAATAGGATTTTTGCCTTTAGGTTTGGGTACCAGCTTCCAAACTTTATTCTTTTCAAATTAGTTTAGCTCCTCCTGCATAGCTAAAACCCAATCAGGATCTAACAGAGCTTCTTCTACCTTCTTAGGCTCTTTTTGAGATATGAAGCTGCTGTAAAGACATTCTTCTTGAGTTGCTTTCCTAGTTTGCACTCTCGAAGTTGCATCACCAATAATTAACTCAAATGGGTGATCTCTTGTCCATTTTCTCTGTTGTGGTAGATTAGTTCTAGATGAAGAGGCCTCAAAGTTGTCATAATGTGTGACTGAGTTTTGATTAGAAGAAACTCCCCCCGAGTTTGTGGATCTTTGACTTGAAATTGGGGTCATTTCTGTATGTGATCCATTTTGACTTTCAACTCCTATTTATGGCTCAACCGATGTTGGTCTTTGTCTTTCAACGGATGATGAAGTTTGTCTTTCAACGGATGATGCACTTTGTCTCTCGACAGATATTTAAATATGTGCTTCATTTGTTGTTAACTTTTCTGTATTGTCCTTAGAGATTATTTCTTGATCACTTTCATCACAATTCATCTCAACATTGTCAAATTGAGGCTTTCATGGAAACCTTCATCTTGTAGTCCTTCAATCTTCTTATGATCAAACACAACATGTACAGATTCCATAACAATGTTGGTTCTTAGATTGTAGACTCTGTATTCTTTTCCAACTGCATACCCAACAAAAATACCTTCATCTTCTTTGGCATCTAACTTTACATGATGCTCAATTTGATTCCTTAGAATATAGCATTTGCGGACAAAGACATGAAGAAATTTTAGTATTAGCTTCCTGTTCTTGAATAATTAATAAGGATTCATGCATTTTGCTTGATTAACCAATGAAATATTCTGAATGTAGCATGCAGTATTTACAGCTTCAGCCTAAAAGTAAGTTGGTAACTTTGATTCTTCTAGCATTATCCTTGCAGCTTCAATAAGAGGTCTGTTCTTTCTTTCCACTACTTCATTTTGTTGTGGAGTTCTTGCTGCTTAAAACTCATGCATGATCCCATTTTTTTCACAAAAAACCTCATTACAGAATTCTTGAACTCAGTTCCATTATCACTCCTGATTCTTCTAACCTTGAGATCAGGATGGTTGTTGACTTGCCTTATATGATTGATAATGATTTCACCAGCTTCATCCTTAGAATTCAGAAATTATGTCCAAGTGAACTTTGAGAAATCATCAACAATCACTAGGCAATATCTTTTTTTTTTAGATTGACAACACATTGACTGGTCCAAACAAATCCATGTGTAGTAGTTGTAGAGGTTCTTCAATTGTATATTCAAGCTTCTTTTTGAATGATTCCTTGATCTGTTTTCCTTTCTGACAGGAATCATACAAACTATCCTTTGAGAACTCAACTTGAGGAATGTCAATTATAAGATCTTTCCTGACTAGTTCATTCATAGTCTTGAAGTTCAGATAGGACAGTTTCTTGTGCCATAGCCAACTTTCATGTTGACTTGATTTGCTGAAAAGATAAGTAATTGAGTTTGCACTTGATGAGTTGAAGTCAGCTAGATACACATTTCCTTTTCTCACTCCAGTGAGAACCACTTTGTTGTCCTTCTTGTCTGTAATAACACAGGCTTCAGAATTGAATGTTACTGAGTTGCCCTTATCACATAGCTGGCTGACACTCAAAAGATTATGTTTGAGTCCATCCACTAGAGCAACTTCTTCAATGATGACATTGTCTTTAGAAATCAAGTCATATCCTACAGTATACCCTTTGCTGTCATCTCTAAAAGTAATACTTGGGCCAACTCTATCCTTGAACTCAGTGAGCATGGTAGAATCTCCAGACATGTGCCTTGAGCAACCACTATCCAGATACCAAAGATTTTTTCTATTTCCCTGCACAAATCAAAATCAAATCAAGTTGATTTTGGTACCCAAGTTTCCTTGGGTCCTTCCTTGTTAGCCTTTTTTTAGGTTTCTTAGGCTTGTCCTCATTTGACATAGGTGAATGAGATTCAACCTTGGCCATTAGAGTAGGGCTTTAAAAACCTGTTATATATATTTGATAATGTCATGGCTAATATGATTTATGTTTAGTTTTCAGATCTTACTTAAACAGGATAAATCAAAACTTACTGGAAGTCAGGACTTAAGGATATCAATACTTATATTATCAGGAGATAATCATCAGAAGATGGATATCAGAACTTAAGTACTGAAGGACGTTTAGATAAGGACAGCAGCTGATTAAAGGAAAGAAGATCGAGATAAACATAAGTAGAGATATACATGAAGAAGGAATTTTATGAAGAATAGAATACTTGGAAGAAAAGATATCTGATTGATATATTTTAGGAAGCAGAATTATATTCCATATCAATTAGCGATTATCTTGTAACTGTGTAGTATATAAACACAGACATAGGGTTTACACAATAAGTGTTATCATATTTGAGAAGATTATTTATTGTAACTGTTATGGATAAAAAACTAAGGTTATTATTTGCTGTATTTATTACTAAGATTCGGGAGCTCAAGGCCTTTAATGGCTGCTCTCGTGTATCGTAGCTTAATTCTGCCTTTACGAGATGCCTACGTATCTCTGTGAATTAGAGAATCAAGCCAAAAAACGTAGTTCTGATTTGTGGTGTGAGGCCCCTTATATAGATGTTGGGAGTCCTTGAATTGGACTTGGTATAGGAGACCTGGTGGGCAAGTCTCATAATTAGAATAGACTTAGGAGTCCTAGGAAGTAGGAAGCTGATTCCTTATCCTTTTAGGTCCCCTTGAGGCTAATCTATAAGGATTTATATCCTTATCGGGACTCTTCTCAATAGCTGATTTTTCCCTTATTAATTAATTTCGTAATTAATTAATAATCAGGGCTTTTGGGCCTTTTTTATTCCACCAGGCCTGATCTGGTCCGTCAGGCTTAACCTTTCTGGTCTGAATATCATACATCTTCTTATTGGGCCTAGCAGCCCATTAATTATAAAATCAGGACTTATTTATCCCTATCATTTGCCCCCCAACTTTTGGGAAACATTGATTAGGTTTCACAGAAGTTAAATCTATTCGTTCCCTTACAGGGTTTCATTTTTGTGTAAAGTGTGGAGCGACCTATACATTTATAATGAATCTTCCTTTTATTCAGGAGTCGTCTTAATTTCCAGGAATTTTTCCCTGATTTTCTGGAATTTTCCTTAATTTTCTGGATTTTTCCCTAATTTACTGGGATTTTCCTTTAATTTTATGGATTTATTCCTTATTTCTGAAAATATTAACATTTTTCAGAAAATATTTAAGGAATTTCCTTATTTTTCTAGATTTTTTCCCTAATTTCTGGGATTTATCCTTTAATTTTCTGGATTTATTCCTTATTTCTGAAAATATTAACATTTTTCAGAAAATATTTAAGGAATTTCCTTATTTTTCTGGATTTTTTCCCTAATTTCTGGGATTTATCCTTTAATTTTCTGGATTTATTCCTTATTTCTGAAAATATTAACATTTTTCAGAAAATACTTAAGGAATTTCCTTGGATTTTTTCCCTAATTTCTAATTAAATGATCAGAAAAATAGAACTTTTGCTGCTCAATACATCCTAGGCGTTGTTGATCCACGCCTAGGAGACAGTTTCCTAACAACGTCTAGGAAACTTGCGTCCTGGGCGTTGTTGGAGGCTGATTCTTCCTGGGCGTTGTTGATCCACGCCTAGGAGATGGTTTCCTAACAACGTCTAGGAAACTTGCGTCCTGGGCGTTGTTGGAGGCTGATGCATTCATAGATCCTAGACGTCGTGCACCCACGCCTAGGAGACAATTTTGTAACAACGTCTAGGAAACTTGCATCCTGGGCGTTGTTGGAGACAGATGCTTCCTGGGCGTTGTTGATCCACGCCTAGGAGCCACACTCCTCACAACGGCTAGGGACAATGCATCCTGGGCGTTGTTGAGGACAGATGCTTCCTGGGCGTTATTGTACCACGCCTAGGAGCCACACTTCTAACAACGGCTAGGGATGATGCATCCTGGGCGTTGTTGAGGACAGATGCTTCCTGGGCGTTGTTGTACCACGCCTAGGAGCCACACTTCTAACAACGGCTAGGGATGATGCATCCTGGGCGTTGTTGAGGACAGATGCTTCTTGGGTTTTTGTCTTCATCCATGGCGGATTCTGATTCATCTCACTCCCATGTCCCCCAAGCTGTTGCCCGTCCCTCTAGGGCCAGCCGAGGTAAAAAATCTCTTGTACATTCCTCAGTTATTTCTCTTAGGGATCTTTTAACCGAATTTGGGCAAGCCTTTCCTAACATGTTACACTTAGATGCATATAATTATCCTTCTAGATTTGGTCCAGATCAAGTAAGTACCATAGCCCACCTTTTTGGCATTTCTCACCCTTATAGGGCCGAGGCTCCAGGCCCAAATGATAGGGCCTGCTACCCAAAACCTGGGGCCATTCGGGTCTATAAGGAAACCTTCTATGCTGGTTTTCGCCTACCTCCTCATCCTTTTGTTTTTCGCCTTTTGGCTGAGGCCCGAGTCTGTCCGACCCAACTCACACCCAACTCTTGGCGTTTTATTCACTGTTATATGGCCCAATCTCGTAAACACGGTTTTGAGCCAAATGTTTGTGTCTTTCGTTATTTATTTAAATTTGTAAATGCTTCTGAGGACCAAGGATGGGTCAAAATAGTTCATAGATCCTTGGTTCGTTCCTGCTTTATTTCTGGCACCAATCCCGACTCGTATCCAACATGGAAGAGTGAGTGGTTTTATGTATTTCTGGATTCTGAGGAGGGTTGGGACCATTTTTTCAGGCCCAACTTCTGAAAAAGTATAGACGGGTCTTTAAGAGACCTAAAATTGGGGATAGATGAGGATGCGGCCATCAAGGCCATTACTGCCGATAACTTGCACCATTGCGCTCTCATCCTTTCAGAGGGTAATTTGCAAGGTTTAGGTCTAAGTGACCTTGGTCCCGAGGGTATTTCTTTCCCCTTTTTGTTCCATTTTCTCCATTCTCTATTTGTCCTTTTTCTTACGTGCTCGTATTTGCCTGCAGCTAGGGCCGCTTTGGATACGATCTTCAAGAAGCGGGAGGCCCGTACCGCCAAGGGCTCTGCTGTTGAGACCCACCGCGACAAGCGGGTTAGGATTGGTGACGGCCCTTCAGTCACGGTTCAGGAGGCTTTTTATCCCAGAGGCCTCCTAGCCTTGATGAAGATACCTCTCCCTTCACCGTTACTTGGGGCCTTCAGAGGAGGGACACGGTGGTAGGGAGTTCCGAGGCTGCCGTCGTTTGGTCTCAGAGTGTGATCACACCTCGTGACAGGGCTGAGATCGTAGAGTCTTCTGATGACCTACAGATTGAGCGTCTGGGTGCTCAGGCCGTGGCTTCTGTAAGCCTCTTCCTTTTTTAACTGTTTTTTTTATATTACTTACTGTACTTTGATATGTTCGTGTAGATGAATACCTATCTCCAGGCTGCCCTTCACAATTTGAAGGATGTGAGGACCAGCCTAACTATTGCTGAGAGGGACAGGGATAGGTACCTTAAGGCTTCCGAGGCCAACTTCACTCGTTTCCGTGAGGTAGAGAAGGAGCTGGCGGATGAGAAGGAGAAAGTTCGTAAGCTGGAGCTGGATGCTCAAAGGGCCCGAGCTGAGGTGATAGCTGAGTATAAGGCGTCTCAGGACTTTCAGGATGTCCTAAATGCTGAGTACGATGCTAACTTCCCGGAGACCTTTTCTAGCTGTTGGGAGCAGATAGTAGAGGAGATTGGGAAGAAGATTCCGGAGGTGACTCTCACTGCCTATCCAGTCCCTGATATTCCTGGGAAAGAGCCTCTTCTTGATGATATCCCTCTTTCTCCTATTCTTGCTTCTTCTGCTGAGGCCGAAGCTGTTTCTCCTCGAGGTGCTGATCCTGTTCCAGTTCCTTCTTCTGTTGCCGATGAAGGAAACATCGATGATGACTTCTTCAAGGATCTTTGAGTATTTTGTTTTTCTTGTTTGGCCCATTGTGGCTTTCTATGTATTGACTTAATCGTATTCAGAACTTATTACCCTTCGGGGCTTATATTTTATATGTTGCTTTTCTTGCCTCTTTCTGTTTTGACTTTACAATCTTAATATGCATTTGAATCTTAAACATCCTTGGATTGAAATAATTTCAACTCTTTAATATGAAGTCTGGTTTTTCAAAACCTTACATAGCATGGGTTCGACCCTAATCAATAATAACTAGACTATGTAAATTCTACTGGAATATAAAATCCTACGCAAGCAAAGCTTCCAGGTGCTTTTAAACCTACTTGTCACAATGACAAGTGAGAATCGTACTTCGCCTATCTTACACGTAGTAAACCTTCAGGTTTTGTGCGTGCCAGGTCCTCGGGACTTCAAAACCAACCATAGTTTCCAGCTTGTAGGTTCCTCTACCCTGAACGCTCTTGACTCTGTACGGCCCTTCCCAATTTGGGGCTAGCTTTCCTTTCTGTCCGACACCAGAAGCCTCTATTTTTCTCAAGACTAGATCACCTTGTTTGAAAAACCTCTCTTTAACCCTTAGGTTGTAGTAAAACGAAGCCTTTTTCTGATACTCTACTATCTTTGCATGTGCCTTATCTCGCACTTCATCAATTAAGTCCAGCGCCAACCTTTGCCCTTCCTCATTTTCCCCAGCATTGAAAGCTTGAATTCTTGGAGAAGAATGTGATATCTCCACGGGAACCACTGCTTCTGCCCCATATCCCAACATGAAGGGAGTTGCTCCAGTCGTGACTCTACAGGTAGTCCTATAGGCCCATAGTATTGGAAGTATCTCATCCACCCAATTATTTCTTGACTTCTCGATCCTCTTCCGTAGTCCATCCAGGATTATCCGATTTGCTACCTCCGCTTGCCCATTGGCTTGCGGGTGAGCCACAGAGGTGAACCGTAACTCAATTTCATTTTCTTCACAATACTTCTTGAATTCCTCATTGTTGAATTGTGTTCCATTGTCAGTGACGAGGATACGGGGAATCCCATATCGGCACATAATGTTTTCCCACAGGAATTGTGCAACCTGCTTAGTTGTGATTTTGGCCAAGGGCTTGGCTTCAATCCACTTAGTGAAATAATCAATGGCTACAATCAGAAACTTCCTTTGTGCTGTGGCCATAGGGAAAGGCCCTAGAATATCCATCCCCCACATAGAAAAGGGGATTGGGGAGTTGATAGAGGTCAGCATCTCGGGGGGTTGTCTAACAACTGGTGCATGCTTCTGACAGCGATCACACTTCTTCACATATTCTTTGGCATCAGCCATCATTTCTTGCCAATAGAAGCCTAAACGGGTTATCTTATGAGCCAAGGCCCTGCCCCCCAGGTGTTGCCCACAAATACCTTCATGCACTTCCTCAAGAGCCAAGCGTGCCTCTTCGGGCCTGAGACACCTTAAGTAAGGAACCATGAAAGATCTTTTATACAGAATCCCATCTATCAAAGAGTACCTTAGTGCTGGAATAGTTAACTTCCATGCTTCAGTTGCATCACTTGGCAACCAACCGGTCTGAATGTGAGCCTTGATGGGATCAATCCATGACGTCCCCAGGCCTATGGGAGCTACAAGCTTAACATCTATGCTTCGTGTCTTCAATACACGGAAGTATACACTTCCTGAACTTTCTTCTATCTCAGATGAAGCAAACTTTGATAGCGCATCTGCCTTAGCATTTTCTTCCCTTGGAATGTGTTCAACATGGCATTCATTAAATTGAGTCATCACAGCCCTTACTAGGCGTACATACTTAGCCATCGTATCATCCCTTGCCTCAAATTCTCCCTTTACCTGGGATATGATCAGCTTCGAGTCTCTACGGACCTTTAAGTTTTTGACTCTAAGTGTCCCAGCTAGACCGAGGCCAGCAATCAGGGCTTCATACTCTGCCTCATTGTTTGTGGTTGGGAAGTCTAGCTTCATAGCATACTCAATTAAGAATCCATCAGGGCTTCGCAAAACCAATCCTGCTCCACTGGAGTTTGTTTTTGATGCCCCATCAAAATAGAGAACCCAATATTCTTTATCATCCTTCTCTTTGTCCCCATCGTCGACTCCCTTGTCTTGAGGTATGGTATCTTCCTGCCCCCCGACTTCTTGGTTGGGTATGGTACATTCCACCACGAAGTCAGCTAGTGCCTGAGCTTTTATAGCCGTGCGCGGCTTATACTTGAGATCGAACTCTCCCAACTCTATTGCCCACTTAATCAGTCTCCCACTTGCCTTGGGACTGTAAATGACGTTTCTCAGTGGCTGATTTGTTAGCACTTCAATCTGGTGAGCTTGAAAATAAGGACGCAGCTTTCTTGAAGCCATTACCAAGGCTAAAGCGAATTTTTCAATAGTTGAATAATTCAACTCAGCACCATGCAAGATTTTGCTAACATAGTATACGGGTTTCTGGACTTTCAGTTCCTCCTTAACCAACACCGCGCTCAAGGCGCTCTCTGAAACAGCCAAGTACAAGAATAAAACTTCACTCAGAACTGGCTTGGCCAACAACGGGGCCTGGCCCATATATTTCTTTAATTCTTCAAATGCCTTCTGATTTTCCTCACTCCATACAAAGTCTTTAATGTTCTTTAGTGACTTGAAGAATGACAAGCACTTGTCTCCTGACTTGGAGATGAATCGTCCTAGCGCAGCAACCCTTCCTGTGAGCTTCTGAACATCCTTGATAGTTTTTGGTGGTTCCATGTCCAGGATCGCCTTTATTTTATCGGGATTAGCCTCAATTCCTCTTTTTGAGACCATTAATCCCAAGAATTTTCCAGATCCTACTCCGAAAGCACACTTCGTAGGATTTAACATCATCTTGTGGTACCTCAGGACCTCAAAAGCTTCCCTTAAATGGGCTATATGATCAGTCTTTAATAGACTCTTGACTATAATGTCATCAACATAAACTTCCATAGTCTTACCAATAAGATCCTTAAAAATTCTATTCACCAACCTTTGATAGGTGGCTCCTGCATTCTTGAGACCAAACGCCATAACAAGATAACAATAAACACCAAAGTCAGTGATAAATGATACCTTTGGAATGTCATCCTTATGCATTTTAATCTGGTTGTATCCGCTAAATCCATCCATGAAACTCAGCATCTCATGTCCAGCAGTGGCATCAATCAAAGTATCAATTCTAGGCAGCGGAAAACAGTCTTTGGGGCATGCATCATTCAGATCAGTGAAGTCTATACACATCCTCCACTTTCCATTAGCCTTCTTCACCATTACAGGGTTTGCTAACCACTCTGGAAATTGAATCTCCTCAATGAAACCAGCCTCTAAGAGCTTTTCTACTTCCTGTTTTATAGCCTCTTGTCTTTCCGGGGCAAAATTTCTTTTCTTTTGTTTCACTGTCTTCCGGCTTGGATCCACGTTTAGCTTGTGAGTAATTAACTCCGGGTCTATGCCTGGCATATCAGCTGCTGAGCATGCAAACACATCACTATTTTCTTGCAAAAATTTCATTAACTTCCCTCTAAGGGGCTCCTCTAATGTGGCTCCAATGAAAGTCATCCTCTCAGGATTCTTGGGGTCTAAAGGAACCGAAACCAATTCTTCTCGAACATCCATATCTTCAATAGGAAGAACCTGCCCCCCGATTCCATCTGCCCTCAAAGAGGCCACATAACAGCTTCTAGCCATTTTTTGATCTCCTCTCTCTTCTCCAATCCCGTTTCGGGTGGGAAACTTCATGACTGAATGGTAGGAAGAGGGGACTGCCTTGAAGGCATATATCCCTGTTCTCCCCATGATAGCATTATAAGTTGAACTAGCCTTTACCACCACGAAATCCAGCATCTGCGTTGCTTGCCTTGGCTCCGTACCTATGGTGGTTGGCAATTTGATTATCCCTTCCACAGGACATTCTACTCCAGCAAATCCATATATCGGCATGTCGGTTGGTGTCAACTGGGAGTCATTATACCCCATCCTTAGAAAGGTGTCGTGGAGCAAGATATCCACAGAAGCACCATTATCCACAAGGACCCTCTTAACCGGGCTATTTCCTATTATCGGTGTTATGACAAGCGGGTCGTCATGGGGAAACTTCACGCCCTCTAGGTCGGAATTATCAAAAGCCAATGTTACTTCTGTCCTGGCCCTCTTCGGGGCTTCGCCAACAATATGCATAACCTCCCTGGTGTATGCCTTTCTGGAATTTTTTGACAATCCAGCAGCAGTTGGACCTCCAAAGATCGTGTTTATCACAGGTCCTCGAGGGCGTCGTGGTCCTCCAAAAATTGCATTTATAACCGGCCCTCTAGGTTGGGGATTCCGCCCCTGATCGTCTTGGTCCCTCCTACGATCTTCAAAGTTCTTCCTTCCATTATTGTTTCTGTCCCCTCCATCTCCAGTATACTTGTTCAACCTTCCTTTTCGAATCAAAAACTCAATTTCATCTTTCAATTGCCTACACTCATCGGTGTCATGGCCAACATCCTTGTGAAACCTGCAATACTTGCTCTTATCTAGCTTGGCGGGATCAGCCTTCAAGGGCTTAGGCCAGCGAATATCTCTATCTTTCTTAATCTCCATCAAAATCTGACTTCTAGGAGCACTCAGCTTTGCGTATTCAGTGAACTTTTGCCCAGGTCCTCCTTTCTTGGGGGTTGAATCAGGGTTTTGTTCGGTTCTAGGATATTTGTCCTTAGCGATATACTCCAAATCAGTTTTTCGTTTCTTGCCTCCAGCGGGCTCATTACTTACTACGGTCTTCCTCATGCTTTCTTCAACCTTGATATACTTCCCTGCCCTCTCTTGGAGTTGCAACATGTTTTCAGGGGGACGTTTGGCCAAGGACATCTTGAAAAACTCATCCCTAGTTCCTTGTTGCAGTGCTATCATGGCTACCTTATCATCAAGGTTTGGGACTTTTAAAGCCTCCTTTGTAAAACGATTCAGGTAATCCCTCAAGGATTCTTTAGCTCCCTGCACAAGACTCATAAGAGATGCTGAACTTTTCTCATGGACTCTTCCACTGATGAATTGCTTAATAAAAGCCTGACTTAATTCTCTGAATGATCCAATAGAGTTTGGGGGCAAGCGACTGTACCATCTTTGAGCCATACCCGACAGGGTTTGAGGGAAGGCCCGACACTTTATAGCATCATTCACGGGTTGCAGCAGCAGTGCATTAGAGAATGTCCTAACATGATTAGCGGGGTCACCCGTGCCATCATAGGCATTGATAGTGGGCATCTTGAATTTTCTTGAAATATGGGCATTCATTATTTCTTCTGTGAAAGGTGGAGTTGGATCATCAGGATCTCCAAGGGGAAGGAGATTGCTTGGATCAGTTCTTGGGACAGCAGCCCTTCTTCTTACCGGACCATCCAGGTCTATGATAGGAGGAGGATTTCTCCCCCTAGGAGGTATGTGGGGTCTGGTGGCCTGGTGAGCCTCCAAATCACGCCTCAGCCTTTGGATTTCAGCCTCATGAGCCCTGATCCTTTCCTGCACTTCTTGGGGATTCGCCCCTGGGGTGCTTTGGGGGCGTTGCCTTCCATCGGCCATTGGCTCTTTTCCAGGACGCCTCCTTCTCGAGGCCACTTCATCATCCGAAGATTCGGAGTCTCTCTCAGTGTATGGACAAGAAAATTCCCGATCCTCAGGGATAGGACCCAAACCTCGTATATAGGGGGGCGACCGCCCTCGTGCTTCGCTTCGCCCAACATATCCGCTTCCTCCAACCTCAGGGTGAAGGGGCATCCCATAAGGGGGTTAGTAGTAACAATAGTTGAATATTCATACCCGACGGGTCGAGAATTCACAGGTATATGTATTTGTTGAACTTGAGGATTCGTACCTTGAATCGGGGGAGTTGTCCCTTGTAGCTGGGGTTGAGTTGCCCCTGTCTGGGCTTCCTCCTGAGTAGATGCATAAGTTGAATGGGGAGGAACCTCCACGGTTGATGAAATTACCTGGGTTGGTGTTCCTTCCTCTAGAGCTCCAATTGTTCTCCGTGTTCTCGCCATGGTTGTTGTTGTGTTTCCCACAGACGGCGCCAAATGTTATGGATAAAAAACTAAGGTTATTATTTGCTGTATTTATTACTAAGATTCGGGAGCTCAAGGCCTTTAATGGCTGCTATCGTGTATCATAGCTTAATTCTGCCTTTACGAGATGCCTACGTATCTCTGTGAATTAGAGAATCAAGCCAAAAAACGTAGTTCTAATTTGTGGGGTGAGGCCCCTTATATAGATGTTGGGAGTCCTTGAATTGGACTTGGTATAGGAGACCTGGTGGGCAAGTCTCATAATTAGAATAGACTTAGGAGTCCTAGGAAGTAGGAAGCTGATTCCTTATCCTTTTAGGTCCCCTTGAGGCTAATCTATAAGGATTTATATCCTTATCGGGACTCTTCTCAATAGCTGATTTTTCCCTTATTAATTAATTTCGTAATTAATTAATAATCAGGGCTTTTGGGCCTTTTTTATTCCACCAGGCCTGATCTGGTCCGTCAGGCTTAACCTTTCTGGTCTGAATATCATACATCTTCTTATTGGGCCTAGCAGCCCATTAATTATAAAATCAGGACTTATTTATCCCTATCAGTAACCCTAGCAGCTCTCGTGATATTTGTTCATCACTGAGACGTAACAGTTCCATACTGTAACAAAGTTTATTGTTTCAATAAAGTTTGTTTTCTGTTACTTGAGTTATTAAAGTTCGATTTGATTGTACTATACACTGTATTCACCCCCTCTACAGTGTGTGTGTGACCTAACAAGTGGTATCAGAGCCTATCTGTTAACGTATAAATAGTTTAAGATCCAAACACAATCATGTCTGAAACAGAAACTCCAACTAAGCCCACCAAAACTGAAGAACCTCCTAAGACACAAATTCAAAGCTGATATGAGACCATCAGAGTTCCCATATTGAGACCATCTGAATATCCCATATGGAAGGTGAGGATGACCATGTTTCTGGAAGCAACAGATCCAGAATATCTTGATAGAATCAAGGAAGGACCTCACAAACCAACCAAGCTCGCGGTTGCAGTTGCAGGTGAAGCAGCAAAGACTGTACCAAAGGAGAAGAGTGATTACACTGCTGAAGATATCGCATCAATTGCTAAGGATGCTAAGGTACGACACTTACTATATAGTGCCATTGAAATTGTAATGTCAAATAGGGTAATAAACTGCAAGACTGCAAAGGAGATATGGGATGCCCTGGAAACAAGGTGTCAGGGAACTGATACGATTAAAAAGAACAGGAAGACAATACTCACTCAAGAGGTTGAACACTTTGACTCAAAGGCTAATGAGTCATTGACTGATTTATATGATAGATTTGTCAAACTCTTGAATGATCTGTCACTGGTTGATAAGGAGTATGATCTTGAAGATTCAAACCTTAAATTCCTGTTAGCTCTTCCTGAATGCTGGGATTTGAAGGCAACAACAATAAGAGATAACTACAATCTTGATGAAACAACTCTTGATGAAATTTACGGAATGCTCAAGACTCATGAACTTGAGATGGAACAAAGAAGCAAGAGGAAAGGTGGAAAGTCAAGGACAGTTGCTCTTAAGGCTGAAGAAGAATCCCCCAAGGCAGCTACCTCAAGGAAAGACAAGGGTAAAGCTCTCTTCATAAAGTCTGATACTGAGTTATCAAGTTATGAAAGTGATGATGACTCAGAATCTAAAAGCCTGCCTGAGACGGATGCTGATGAAGAGATGATGAAGCTGTGTGCTCTTATGGTGAAAGGGATCACAAATATTGCATACAGGAAGTTCAGGAAGGGAAAGAAGTTTTCCAGGAAAGGCACAAGTTCTGATAAGAAGAATTTCAGAAAATCTGAGAGCAGAGGAGGAAAGTCTGACAGAGGAGATTATACAAATGTCAAATGCTACAACTGTGGTGAGAAAGGCCACATATCTCCTGATTGCAAGAAAGTGAAGAGTGACAAAGGCAAGGCTCTTATCACAAAGAAGAAAAGCTGGACAGACACCTCAGATTCTGAAAGTGAGGAGAATTATGCCTTGATGGCAAATGTTGATAAGGCAAGTGCTGATAGCAGTTCTGAAGCTGCTGAATCAAAGGTACCTCAAACTACTTATGCCTTTTATACTGATGATATAAATGAGTTGAGAAGATATCTTAAAACCATGTTTGTTAGTTATAGAGATCAAACTTTAACATGTGAAAGATTAACATCTGAAAATCTTGCTTTTAAGAAAAGAAATGATTTCTTAGAAAAGGAGTTAGTTATGTTCCATCAAACTCAGAAAGATAGAGATGATGCTTTTTATGTTAGGGATGAAGTGCAAAAAATGAATAAATCTCTAAAAACTGAGTTAGAAAAGGAAAGAGAGGTTATCAGGACTTGGACTAACTCTGGCAGAACAACTCAGAATTTGTTAAGTAGTGAAAACTGGAAAGAGGGCTTAGGTTATGGAGAGGATAAGAATGATAAAGGAACTGAAGGTATTAAGCCTGTAGTTGTTAAACAAAAGCCAAAGTTAAAACCTTTCAAGTTTGTAGCTGTAAAGTCTGATAATGAGAAATCAGAAGTTAAAAAGGAATTAACTTCTGACAAACTAAAACAGGAAAAGACAGCTGAAGTAAACATAGGCTTAATGACTAAGAAGCAGCTTAAGCATAAGCTGAAAGATGTCAAGAATGCAAACAAGGTAAAATCACCTAGGAAAAATAGGAATGGAAAGGAAGGTGTGAATAAAAGCAATGATTATAAGCCTGTTCCTGAAGCTCCTAGGAAAATGTGTCATAAATGTGGAAGTTCTAACCATCTGGCTTCTTTTTGCAGGAAAAATAAGAACATAAACTCCTTACCTTCAAAGTCAGGAGTTAAGAGTCAGTCTGTTAGATATAAGCCACAAAATCCTTGTTTTCATTGTGGTAGTTTATGGCATTCCATTTATACTTGTAAGGAATATCATAGTTGGTACTATGATTATTATCAAATAAAACCTTCTTTAAAGAAAGTTTCCATTGTACCTTCTAGTGTAAGTTCTGATTCAAAGTCTGATAGTGTAAATTCTGATAAGAAAAATGTTAACATAAACTCTGATGCTAAATCCACTGCAAATATTAACAAACTTAATAAGGTCAAAGGATCCAAGCAAGTCTGGGTCCTTAAAACTAATCATTAGTGGTCTTTGTGATTGCAGGGTAACAGGAAAAACATCCTAGTTCTGGACAGTGGATGTTCAGGACATATGACTGGAAATAAAGCCCTGCTATCAGACTTTGTGGAGAAAGATGGCCCAAGTGTTTCTTATAGAGATGGCAACATTGGACAAACATTGGGATATGGAAATATCAATCTTGGGAATGTCATCATTAAAGAAGTAGCTCTGGTCTCAGGACTTAAACACAATCTGTTGAGTATAAGTCAAATCTGTGACAGAGGTTATCATGTTGATTTCTTTGAAGAACACTGTGAAGTTGTAAGTAAATCTACAGGAAAAGTTGTTCTAAAAGGATACAGGCGTGGTAACATTTATGAAGCTAAGTTTTCAACAAGTACTGATGGTTCTGCAATCTGTCTGATGAGTACAGCATCAATTGAAGAAAGCTGGAATTGGCACAAGAAACTCTCTCATTTAAATTTCAACAATATAAATGAACTAGTCAAGAAAGATCTTGTGAGAGGACTTCCAAAGTCAGTATTTGCTCCTGATGGCCTTTGTGATTCTTGTCGGAAGGCTAAACAAAGAAAATCCTCATTCAAGAGCAAGACTGAATCATCAATTCTTGAGCCTTATCACCTACTACATGTTGATCTATTTGGTCCAGTAAATGTCATGTCTATTGCAAAGAAGAAATATGCTTTGGTCATAGTGGATGAGTTCACCAGATACACATGGGTGTATTTCTTGCACACAAAAAATGAAACTGCATCTATCTTGATTGATCATGTCAGGCAACTTGATAAATTGGTCAAAGATTCAGTAAAGATAATAAGGAGTGATAATGGTACTGAGTTCAAGAATTTGATAATGGAAGAGTTCTGCAAAAACCATGGAATCAAGCAGGAATTTTCTGCTCCTAGAACTCCACAGCAAAATGGAGTTATTGAAAGGAAGAATAGAACTCTCATTGAAGCTGCACGTACAATGCTTGATGAAGCAAAGCTTCCAACCTATTTCTGGGCTGAAGCTGTGCAGACTGCTTGTTTTACTCAAAATACAATACTCATTAACAAGCAAGGAAAGACACCATATGAGATGGTGAAGAAAAAGAAGCCAAATCTGAAGTATTTTCATGTATTTGGATGCAAGTGTTTTGTTCTTAAGACTCATCCTGAACAGCTATCTAAATTTGATTTAAAAGATGATGAAGGAATTTTTGTTGGATATCCACTTTCCACAAAAGCCTTCAGAGTCTATAACTTGAGAACAAGAGTGGTCATGGAATCTATCAATGTCTCTTCTGATGACAAGAAGATTACTGGACTTGAAGATTTTATTGATCATGATCAGCTGAGATTTGAAAATGAAGACTCAAATTCTGATACTGATAATCCTGACAATCTAAGTCCTGATACTATAAACTCTGATGTTATTGAAACTGTGGTGACTACGCCAAAGAAAGATGCACCTATGCAGGGGGAGCATACTCAAGATCTTACCACATCTCAAGAAGCATCAGAACATACATCTGGCTCTTCAAGTTCTGATTCGTCAAGTTCTGATAAGCCAAGTTCTGATAGGTCTGAAAATCTAAATTCTGAAGAATCCAACTCGGAGAGCATAGTTTCAGGGGGAGCATCAGAAAATGAAAATAAAGACAGCATGGATCATGGGGGAGCATCCAGTTCTAGAGAAAACCTTCCATCTGCAAGGAAGTGGACTAAATCACATACACCTGATTTGATAATTGGAAATCCTGATGCAGGTGTCAGAACTAGAACAGGTACTTCAAATGAATGTCTTTACAATTCTTTTCTTTCTCAGACTGAGCCAAAGAAAGTGGAAGAAGCTCTTCAAGATGCCGATTGGGTGCGAGCAATGCAGGAAGAGTTAAATGAATTTGAAAGAAATAAAGTCTGGACCCTAGTACCAAGACCAAAGAACAGATTTGTTGTTGGTACAAAATGGGTATTCAGAAACAAAACTGATAGTGATGGCATAATTACAAGGAATAAGGCAAGGCTGGTTGCAAAAGGATATACTCAACAGGAGGGAATTGATTATGATGAAACATTTGCACCAGTTGCTAGATTAGAAGCCATAAGGATATTTTTGGCTTATGCTGCTCACAAAAAGTAAACTGTCTTTCAAATGGATGTGAAAAGTGCTTTTCTCAATGGAGAATTGGAGGAAGAAGTATATGTTGAACAACCTCCAGGCTTTGTAGATTAAAAATATCCAGATTATGTCTACAGGCTTGATAAAGCACTTTATGGACTTAAGCAAGCTCCAAGAGCATGGTATGAGACTTTAGCTCCGTTTCTTCTGGAAAGTGGATTTAATAGAGGAACTATAGACAAAACACTGTTCTACCTCAACCATGGAAAGGACTTACTTCTGGTCCAGATTTATGTTGATGATATCATTTTTGGTTCTACGAATGACCGACTTTGCAAGAAGTTTGCCAAACTGATGCAATCAAGATATCAAATGAGTATGATGGGGGAACTTAGCTATTTTCTGGGCCTTCAAGTCAAGCAGAATGAAGAAGGCACTTTTGTTTGTCAAACTAAGTACACCAGAAACTTGCTGAAGAAATTTGGAATGCAAGATTGTTCAAGTGCATCCACTCTCATGGCCATTGCAACAAAACTGGACAAGGATACTGGTAAATCAGTAGATATTACTGATTACAGAGGTATGATTGGCTCTCTACTCTATCTAACTACTAGTAGACCTGATATCATGTATGCTACCTGTCTTTGTGCAAGATTTCAAGCAGATCCAAGAGAACCTCACTTAACAGCTGTGAAAAGAATATTCAAGTATCTTAAAGGAACAGCTGATCTGGGATTGGAGGCAGATTGGTTTCTTCATTTAGCAAGAAACAAAAGTCAATTTCCACATCAACTGCAGAAGCAGAGTACATTGCTGCAGGAAGCTGTTGTGCACAGATTCTTTGGATGAAGAATCAGTTACTGGATTATGGGTTAACATATTTCAAAATACCTATTTACTGTGATAATCAAAGTGCTATTGCTATGACAGGTAATCCAGTTCAACACTCAATGACCACGCACATCAGCATCAGGTACCACTTCATAAGGGAACATGTGGATGAAGGTACAATGGAATTGCACTTTGTTCCAACAGATCAACAACTAGCAGATATCTTCACAAAACCACTGTATGAAGCTACTTTTACAAGATTAGTATATGAACTTGGCATGGTTTCAGGTTCTTTCTCTAAATCTGCTTAGTTTTGTTCTGATGCATCAGACTTTATGATCAGTATTTACAGAAATTACTCTCTTTGTGTATTCTGTGCTTAATTGAAAATTGCTTAAGTACTGAATGTTGCCTGATGTGACTTTCTAAACTCTGATAGTGATATGACTGTTTATGTAACTATTCAATCCTATGAGGATACATGTGCTAGATGCTGACCTAGTAGTCTTCAATAAACTAGAAATGCCATGTTTGAAGTAATTATTGTTATGGAAATCTATTGACACAAGCAAATTCTGATATTGAGCTTAGTAGAGTTTACTTTGTCTATCTTATTACTAAGTCACAAACTAGAATACTGCTTCTCATCTGTTAAGTTCTGATGCTAGTAAATCAGTTGAATGTACTAAGTGCTTATAAACCTCACTTATCAAAAGAACAAGAAAAAGAATCAAGGATTAAAATCAGGTACTCCTTTGAGATCTAGAGTAAAAATGTGGAAGGGACGACCCAAGTGCATTGCTGGTATTAAGTAAATATGCATCATAAAAGTAAAATATTTTCTTGGTGACTTTTCACTCTCTATGATTAGTGGAGAAATACTCTGATAATAGCATAAATTATGATAAGCAGTCGTGACTCACTTACACTGAGAAGCCACTGTACAATGGAATTTAAAAAGATGCACAAAATTAGCACAAAACAAGTGAGGTGGACTCAAGTATGAACTCATTCAATAGTAGGCTTCAGAATAATGACAGGTTTTTAGTAAAGTATTAGTTATGCCTTATTTCTAAGATATACTGAAGTGAATCAGACTTTACTCTTTGTCTGATATTTAGCTTAATGCACACACTAAACACTCCATATAAATGATGAAAATTACTGTGGTGATCTATGTTATTTTAGATGAACAGTTTATGTGTCAGATTGCATAATTTCTGAGGACAAGTTCTGATTGAACGTTCTGATGATTAAGTTCTGAAGAATCTATATCAGAATTTGTGTGAGGACTTACAAAGATAGGCATTCATTTTTCGAGTTAAGAAATCATGTTCTGATAACTGTTAAGTTCTGATATTAAACTCTGATCCTTTACTTGACTTATTTGTGGATAAAATCTAAAAATAGTCTCATTTTAAATCAGAATATATTTGGGTAGAATATTAACAGTCAATCTAATTAGGGTTAGTAAAACATGTACATGCACAGTAATTTTTACTTGTTACTTGTGCGCATTAAACCCTGACTTACACTTCCAATGACTGTTTTTCGTCTTCCCAGTCTAGGGAGACGGGGTAGAATTAATTCTACCTGTCAGCATTAAATTTCTTTACATCTCCTGGCATTCTCTTGCCTATATAAACGAACACTTCATATCAGCCTATACATCAATTCTTTCCTCAAACACTTACTCTCTTTTCCCTCATATACACAACATCATGGTTAACTACAATATGTTTTCAAACTATGAGACCTTCAACATGGAGTTAAGCGGTGAAGCCTGGCAGCAGGAATGGCACGTCACTGTCATTCCTGATGAGATATGGGACTCGGTTCCCCAGGAGGTTCTAACCCACCTCCTGTTCTTCTACATGGACTACCATCGCCATCTGGAGGGATTGGAGGAGGAAAGGCTGGAAGCTCTCTATAACGACTCGTACATTTCTGTAATATTAAATGTGTAATTATTAAATAATTGCATAAATAAAATAGGTCTGTGGGTTCTGTCAGCTGAATATTATTTTGTTAATATTTTAAGTAATTATGTGTGATTGTGGTGTTCGTGTATTAATTGTGTAATTCGTTGTGAAGTTGTGTTGTGTCACTTTTGTATTTAAAGGTGATTTTATTCAGGATTTATTTTCATAAATATTTGAGTTATCTCTAAAATCATTTTTATGGCTTCATAATTTTATTAATTATTTTTAGGAGTTTTCAAAATTGAGAAATCAATATTTCATCAAATATTTAGCCATATATGATTTTCTGATTGCAATTATTTGTTAAATCCATATTTAACTCCAAAATTCTTCAAAAATTATGAAATTCATATTTTATTTGGTTTAGAATATTTCCAGAATTTTAAAATTTATTCCGAAATTTTTATGGATTAGTTCGACCCGCGTGTTGTTTTATTTGATCGATAAATTCTGATATTAGTTGCATTTTTAAAAATAATTTCAAATTATGGAAGAATTATTTTAGATAACTTTTAATTATTTGTGATATTTTATAAAATATTTTATTAGCGTTCGGGTTTTAATTACCCGTGAATCGCTCGTTAAAAACTAAATTTCGGGTCAGATAAAGTTTTTGTTGCGAGGTTTATATGATAAATAAAAATAAAAGAAAAGGGGGGGGGCTGTTGTTGTTAATCGGGTATAACCCGACTCTTTCCTCTCCAATCTCTCTTTTGATTCTCTCTCTCGTGAATCTCTCTGTCTCTCTACCCTCACTTTTGTCTTTGCTCTCTCCGTTCGATTCTTTACAGCCACCCCTGTACTTCTCTTTTCGTGGTAATTATCGATGTTCTTTTTCTTTCCCCGGCCGCCCGTTGCCGCCGGTTCACCGGCGAGGCGACGGTGGTAGAAGGGGTGTGCCTGAATTTGTGTTTCTGTGCCTCTGTTGTTGGATTAATACGTATATACATATAAAGCTTATGTGGGTTCAGTGTTGCGGCTGTGGGGTTTGTGCGGTGGTGCGGTTGTGCCACCGCCGCCTTGCCGTCTGCCTGTTCTGTGTTTATCCGATTGTTAATATGGTGCGCGTGGTAACACACGTTGGTCTTGAGAATTATTTTATTGAATTAATTATTATTTTCTGCAGAAATTACTCTAGTCGCATTCGTGATATAAAATATATTTTTCGTGCGGAAAATAATTTGAGTAATCGATGAAATTTATGTTGGAACCCGAAATTAATCGGGTACCTGTAAATTTTATCGCCGTCGGCGATGAGCTTCGGTGAGCCGATGGTGGACTATGATGATTCGATCTGAGTCCTAAAAATTTAAAATACAAAATACGATTTAAAATGCAATTTGCGAATAAAGTTATAAAATGCGAGTTAAGACATAAAAACACGACTAATAATTAATAATTGTATTTAATTGATAATTGAGAATTTTGGGACTGATATTGATGGCTGAAATCGGTGGTTGGATTTTGGATTGCGATTGAGTGTAGTTTTGTTTGTTTGGATGTCGGGATGTTCGACGGGTTAGCCGATAATCAAAGGAGGTGCTGCCCGATTTCTGGAAAATTTAATTACAGAAATACGAGGCCGTACCCAATGGCTATCGGAATGTCGATCAATTATATATAACTATTTTGTACGAAATCTGATTATGTGTTGTGATGAAATACTTTACGAAAATCGATAACCCTAATTTCAGAAAAGAATAAATATACCTATTTTCTGAAAATGAACACCGAACCAACTTTCAAAGACGTGAACCCTAATTGATACCTGTATTATTATATGAAGTATGTTACGAGTCGGGTTTTGTTAACGTTCGGGTAGATTGTTAGCGAGGATATGTCAAGCATAATCGAAGGTCTAAATTAGGGTATTTCGACTTTGTAGGTGCTAGTCGGAAAGCCCAAGAGTTGGCGTTGGATAGCCTAGTGGACAGTCGACGAGCTCAGTAAGGTACCAATCGAAGGACCTAAGTGTTGAAGTCGAATCCAGGGTAATCTTGCGGTTAGACGTTAAAAGCCTGAGCGTCCGTGTCGGCTCAAGGTCAATCGGTATTAGTTGTAAAGCTCTGCAAGGCAAGTACCCCTGAACAAATCTTTTACGGTTCAGTATATATGAATAATTGTTGATTTAAATTACATACTGGAACAGAATGATTTAAGTTACGTATCCCCTGGGTTTCAAATTATTTTATTAACTTGTGTTTTGGGGGAAAAGTAACTTCTGAAAATACCTATCTCTAAAATTTTGAATAGAATGAAAATGTTTTGGAAAATGTGCTAGTTATAATTGTTTTGACAAGAGATTGGTAAGTGATTTGGAAAACTGGATAAAAATGATCAAATAATTGGATGAGTGTGCGCAGAAGGCCCGTAACGGCCTGGAAGTTAGCGTAAGAGGCGAAGTGGTTGCGCACCCTATTATAACCACCAGCCCAGCGTGATAGAGACCTAGCTAGTCTCTGAGTTCTGGAACAAGTTTTATAGGATAGCCTGATCAGCTGTCTCACCGGGGATCATCCAATACCTTTATATCTGAGCAAGTTTTATAGGTCCTGTGATGGGACAAGTTTTATAGATCCTGTGATGGGATAAGTTTTATGGTTCCCGTAACGGAACAAATGATTTTGGGTCCCCGTAACGGGACAAATGGTTTTATGGGTCCTGCGATGGGATAGAAGATTTGAAAACGAAAGAAGCATGCTAAGATTGAAATTGATATTTATGCACAGCACACAACTAATGATTTGGTTTTGCAGAGCATGCTAGTTTTGATATCCAGTTCATACATGTTTTACTTGTTTTATAGCAAGTTATGATTTCTGTTCCTATAATTATTTATCATAAACTGTCTTTGATTACTATTCATATAGTGGTACTGCTGAGCAATTGATTGCTCACCCTTGCAACAATGTTTTGTATATGTATTGCAGATATCTAGGAGATTCTTCAGTGGTAGTCGGGGCAGAGTTCCAGTTCCTTCCGTGTCAGGCTCCTCTGAGGTAGTTGTGTTGGACCCAAGCGGGTCTGTTGAGTTGCTGAATAAAGATAGTATTGTTTGAATTGTCCTTAGTAAGTTGGTTTTGTGATGGTTGTAACCTAAGTCATACTTAAACCTGAAAAAGGTCTTGGTAAAGGGGTCGAAATTATGTATAATTAATAAGCTGGGTTATGTTGTTTATTAGTATTGTTGTTAGTGACATCAACTCCTGACCCCGGGGTTGAGGCCGTCACAGGTTGGTATCAGAGCTACAGGTTTGAGTCCCTGATTTAGGTTAGGAATAGAGTCAGAAGAGTGCAAGAAGGTTTATTCTATATATATATGTGTCAGCAACTCAACCAGAGGAGCAAGTCTGTGAGTTTAGTCAAGGGTTCGAAGGCGTAACCCTGATGTCTGTTGAGGATTGGCTGGAACTGCCCTAGATTTTAGTAAGTCTCCCTTATATATAGGTATCATTGGCAATGTCTAGTTGAGGTTTCTAGTTTCTTTTCTTGAGTGAGCGAATCTGATCGTGAAAGTTCTTGTGGAAGGGTAATAGTCAACGGCTGCCATGACAGCCGAGTCTTATAGTGAATATGGATTAGTACTGAGGTTTATACCTTGAGCCCTTATATTTCTTTCCTTGGAGGTTCTATCGGTTGATTGGGGCATACAGTACATATGATGTGACTATTTGTCTCTGTGATAAAGGGTCTGGTGGGACGCCACTGAATTATGTGTTGTAAACTGTATGGTACTAAGATTGGCCATCTTATGTACTTGTATGGTTGCTCCCAGTCATATCCGCATTTCCTTCAGGTTTCTTTTAGAATGAATTTTCCTAATCTCGAAATTTTATTTTGTATTTTATGGCAATGAATTTCCTTCGGTAACCACTATGCTCAGATCGTTCTAGTTATGGAAAGTAAATGAAGAATTGACCGTTAGGAGAAATAAAAGTTCTGTATCCGGTTGTTATTTTGGAATGATGGCAGCAGAAAGGATTTGTGACCCATTGGAAAAGGTTATTATCTTAGAAAAGTTAATTCAGTGGTTGTCGAGTCAATGGCAAATGATAGGGAATTGCCTTTAGAAGAATAGTTAGCTGAAACTTGGACTAGTAGGCCTAGCAGAGATCCTTAAGTTGACCTAGGTTGCGAGGTTGTTTGTTGGTACTTGTGGCTGAAATAGCCAACTTCGTTTTATTAGTTGGTTAGTGATACATATGGTTATTAATATGTTATGTGTCATAATATTGTGAACCGTGGAATGGAGTGGTGGAAGATGGTTAGTATATTTGTTGGTGGTTTGGTTGATGTTGATGGATTGATATGGTTGTTGGTTGATTGTTGGTGTCGGCTTGAGCCCGACTGGTAGTCAGTAATATAGAGGAAATGCTGCCCAAATTTTTTTGAAAAATACCCTACTTTTAAAGATACAGCGCCTGCTATGATGTGTTACTGATGTTTCTGTTGATACTCTAATTGATCAATTAAAAGAGAGAGTTGGTTAATTTTATCAGTTAATGGTCAGTTATATAGAAGTCGGTTCCAATTATATAAAGTTAAATGCTAACGTGGTTTTCAAATTCGAAAACAAAGAATGTTCAATGTTTCGAATGTGGTCAAGGGTCAGGCTGTGTTGGAGTGTAACCCAGAAAGATCCAGGAGTTATTTGCTACCATTATAGGAAGGTTGAGCATATTGCAAGGAGTTGTGGAATGGTTACTCAAGGTACTACATCCCAAGGTCCAATACCCAGCACGGCTAGAGGTAGAACTTCCAGAGTAACCATAAGTTCGAATGGTTAAAATTCTGACGTAGTGTAGCTGATCTGACACCCTTAAAGTTAGAGGAGTTTGATACGATTTTAGTAACGAATTGGTTGTTCTTTCAAAAGGCAAAGATTAATTCTGGAGAAACGAATAGTAAAGTGATGGAAGCCAGTAGTAGGATGAGTTTCTAAAGGAAGGAGCAAGATAAGAAGCTCTTCCAATCGTGTGAAGAAAGGAGTTAATAAGCTAAAGAGATAAAGTAGATCCACCTTGTGTAAAGATACAAGGAAGAAAATACTTAAGTTGAAGGAAGTTGAGTAATATATAATTGCCTTGGAATCTCTTTGAAGGCCAGTGGGGCGAAATAATAGTTCGATAAACGTAAAAGATATTAGTCAGGAAAATGAGCATACCAGATATAGTCCCTTAGTTTACGCCAGAGATGTTGCTAAAAAGAAGGAGGAAATTATGAGAGTATGTAATGATTACCAGGAGTTTAATAAAATGACGAATAAGAATGAGTAACCCCTATTAAGAATTAATTAATTATATGACTTAATTCAAGGAGTGTGTTAGTTCTCGGGGATTGACTTAAGATCCAATCTGAGGACATATCAAAGATTGTGATTAGGATGAGTTAGCGTTGCAGGTTGTGGTGATAATATATGGGATAACAATTGTATCAGTTGTCTATAAGGAATTAAGGAACATGGTGTACAAGGAGTACTTGGATGGTGTAATTGTATTTATTGATAACATCCTCGCCCATTTAAGGACTACGGAAGGCCAAGTTGAACACCTGAAGAGGTGTCTGCGAAGGGTTGAAAAGTAGCAATTGTATACTAAGCTTCAAAAGTATGAAATTTTGGTCAAAATTGATTATGAGCCACGGTTGTTTGAGTAAATACCAACCAAGCAAGGTCCATTTAGGGACAGATGTCTTGAGTAGAAAAGACGGATTGAATGTGATTAAGATTACTAAGGAATTATTAAAAGAATTGGAAAGATTGAAAGTTGGGATTCGAATAAGAAGTAAATATATGAGATTACTCTCTAGTCTTAACTGATGAAAATGAGTAAGAGGTGTTCGAATGTTTGAAAACTGTAGTGAACACCTACCATTGATTGAGTCCTCAATGTTAATAATTATCATGTTAGTAGGGAATGCTACCTTACGAAGCCTGTGTGAGCATAAGTGTGAGTTCCCCTCTATTGAGAGAAAGTGGGAGTAGAAATGTTGTTAGAACTTGCGTAAATTTAGCGCACCAAGAACGTAGTGGTGTTGATTCAGAAAAGAGTTGAAGCAGCTTAGGATGGACAAAGAAAGAAGACGGATTTGCATCGAAAGAGTATGGATATAAAACTAGGATCGCGGGTGTTGATAAAATTTCACCTTGAAAGAAATTGGTTAGGTTTAATTAGAAGGGGCGAGTTGAGCCCTAAATATATGTACCCGTGGGGTATCGAGGAAGATAGATGAAGTGCTCATAAATTAGCATTGTTATTACAGTTGCAGACATTTATAATGTGTTTTGCATGTCATTATTAAAGCGATATGTTCTTGATTCGAACCAAATCGTTGAGTAGGAGTCAATGGGCTCTTCTCCAAATTGTTTTGCGTGGAATGATTGACCCAAAACCTAGATCGTTATGAGTGAGTCCTTAGGAATGCGTCTATATTCTTAGTGAGTGTGCTTTGAATGAATCCTCGAGTAGAAGAATCTACTTGGGAGTTAAAGTCAGATATGCTTGACAAATATTCTCACTTGTTTGGTTAAAATCAGATTCTGAGGACAGAATCTTTTTAAGGGGGGAAGATTATAACGACTCGTACATTTCTGTAATATTAAATGTGTAATTATTAAATAATTGCATAAATAAAATAGGTCTGTGGGTTCTGTCAGCTGAATATTATTTTGTTAATATTTTAAGTAATTATGTGTGATTGTGGTGTTCGTGTATTAATTGTGTAATTCGTTGTGAAGTTGTGTTGTGTCACTTTTGTATTTAAAGGTGATTTTATTCAGGATTTATTTTCATAAATATTTGAGTTATCTCTAAAATCATTTTTATGGCTTCATAATTTTATTAATTATTTTTAGGAGTTTTCAAAATTGAGAAATCAATATTTCATCAAATATTTAGCCATATATGATTTTCTGATTGCAATTATTTGTTAAATCCATATTTAACTCCAAAATTCTTCAAAAATTATGAAATTCATATTTTATTTGGTTTAGAATATTTCGAGAATTTTAAAATTTATTCCGAAATTTTTATGGATTAGTTCGACCCGCGTGTTGTTTTATTTGATCGATAAATTCTGATATTAGTTGCATTTTTAAAAATAATTTCAAATTATGGAAGAATTATTTTAGATAACTTTTAATTATTTGTGATATTTTATAAAATATTTTATTAGCGTTCGGGTTTTAATTACCCGTGAATCGCTCGTTAAAAACTAAATTTCGGGTCAGATAAAGTTTCTGTTGCGAGGTTTATATGATAAATAAAAATAAAAGAAAAGGGGGGGGGGCTGTTGTTGTTAATCGGGTATAACCCGACTCTTTCCTCTCCAATCTCTCTTTTGATTCTCTCTCTCGTGAATCTCTCTGTCTCTCTACCCTCACTTTTGTCTTTGCTCTCTCCGTTCGATTCTTTACAGCCACCCCTGTACTTCTCTTTTCGTGGTAATTATCGATGTTCTTTTTCTTTCCCCGGCCGCCCGTTGCCGCCGGTTCACCGGCGAGGCGACGGTGGTAGAAGGGGTGTACCTGAATTTATGTTTTTGTGCCTCTGTTGTTGGATTAATACGTGTATACATATAAAGCTTATGTGGGTTCAGTGTTGCGGCTGTGGGGTTTGTGCGGTGGTGCCGTTGTGCCACCGCCGCGTTGCCGCCTTGCCGTCTGCCTGTTCTGTGTTTATCCGATTGTTAATATGGTGCGCGTGGTAACACACGTTGGTCTTGAGAATTACTTTATTGAATTAATTATTATTTTCTGCAGAAATTACTCTAGTCGCATTCGTGATATAAAATATATTTTTCGTGCGGAAAATAATTTGAGTAATCGATGAAATTTATGTTGGAACCCGAAATTAATCGGGTACCTGTAAATTTTATCGCCGTCGGCGATGAGCTTCGGTGAGCCGACGGTGGACTATGATGATTCGATCTGAGTCCTAAAAATTTAAAATACAAAATACGATTTAAAATGCAATTTGCGAATAAAGTTATAAAATGCGAGTTAAGACATAAAAACACGACTAATAATTAATAATTGTATTTAATTGATAATTGAGAATTTTGGGACTGATATTGATGGCTGAAATCGGTGGTTGGATTTTGGATTGCGATTGAGTGTAGTTTTGTTTGTTTGGATGTCGGGATGTTCGACGGGTTAGCCGATAATCAAAGGAGGTGCTGCCCGATTTCTGGAAAATTTAATTACAGAAATACGAGGCCGTACCCAATGGCTATCGGAATGTCGATCAATTATATATAACTATTTTGTACGAAATCTGATTATGTGTTGTGATGAAATACTTTACGAAAATCGATAACCCTAATTTCAGAAAAGAATAAATATACCTATTTTCTGAAAACGAACACCGAACCAACTTTCAAAGACGTGAACCCTAATTGATACCTGTATTATTATATGAAGTATGTTACGAGTCGGGTTTTGTTAACGTTCGGGTAGATTGTTAGCGAGGATATGTCAAGCATAATCGAAGGTCTAAATTAGGGTATTTCGACTTTGTAGGTGCTAGTCGGAAAGCCCAAGAGTTGGCGTTGGATAGCCTAGTGGACAGTCGACGAGCTCAGTAAGGTACCAATCGAAGGACCTAAGTGTTGAAGTCGAATCCAGGGTAATCTTGCGGTTAGACGTTAAAAGCCTGAGCGTCCGTGTCGGCTCAAGGTCAATCGGTATTAGTTGTAAAGCTCTGCAAGGCAAGTACCCCTGAACAAATCTTTTACGGTTCAGTATATATGAATAATTGTTGATTTAAATTACATACTGGAACAGAATGATTTAAGTTACGTATCCCCTGGGTTTCAAATTATTTTATTAACTTGTGTTTTGGGAGAAAAGTAACTTCTGAAAATACCTATCTCTAAAATTTTGAATAGAATGAAAATGTTTTGGAAAATGTGCTAGTTATAATTGTTTTGACAAGAGATTGGTAAGTGATTTGGAAAACTGGATAAAAATGATCAGATAATTGGATGAGTGTGCGCAGAAGGCCCGTAACGGCCTGGAAGTTAGCGTAAGAGGCGAAGTGGTTGCGCACCCTATTATAACCACCATCCCAGCGTGATAGAGACCTAGCTAGTCTTTGAGTTCTGGAACAAGTTTTATAGGATAGGCTGATCAGCTGTCTCACCGGGGATCATCCAATACCTTTATATCTGAGCAAGTTTTATAGGTCCTATGATGGGACAAGTTTTATAGATCCTGTGATGGGATAAGTTTTATGGTTCCCGTAACGGAATAAATGATTTTGGGTCCCCGTAACGGGACAAATGGTTTTATGGGTCCTGCGATGGGACAGAAGATTTGAAAACGAAAGAAGCATGCTAAGATTGAAATTGATATTTATGCACAGCACACAACTAATGATTTGGTTTTGCAGAGCATGCTAGTTTTGATATCCAGTTCATACATGTTTTACTTGTTTTATAGCAAGTTATGATTTCTGTTCCTATAATTATTTATCATAAACTGTCTTTGATTACTATTCATATAGTGGTACTGCTGAGCAATTGATTGCTCACCCTTGCAACAATGTTTTGTATATGTATTGCAGATATCTAGGAGATTCTTCAGTGGTAGTCGGGGCAGAGTTCCAGTTCCTTCCGTGTCAGGCTCCTCTGAGGTAGTTGTGTTGGACCCAAGCGGGTCTGTTGAGTTGCTGAATAAAGATAGTATTGTTTGAATTGTCCTTAGTAAGTTGGTTTTGTGATGGTTGTAACCTAAGTCATAATTAAACCTGGAAAAGGTCTTGGTAAAGGGGTCGAAATTATGTATAATTAATAAGCTGGGTTATGTTATTTATTAGTATTGTTGTTAGTGACATCAACTCCTGACCCCGGGGTTGAGGCCGTCACACTCTCTGCCAGCAAGAGTGAATCATCAGACTCGCTATTCTGTTTGTAGAGAGTAGGAAGAAGAAATAACTTATTTTCTTCTTCCTATTTTTCTTCATCGTCGGCCTTGCCCTGCTTCTTGAGCTAGGAGAAAGGCTGTTGATGTTAGGTTTAGCAGCTTAGGACAATCTTGTAAAGTTCTGATGTAATTTAAATTTCATGAATGTATTCTCTTAATATATTAATGAAATTTCTATTTTTTTGCAAGCTCTTATCTCTGAGATGTTTTGTAATGCATTGATAAATCTTGATAATTATTCATATTCTGAAGACCATTTCTATTTTGATTTAAATTAAGTCCGGATCTTGCAATATCAGTACTTATTTACTTGATTTAATTTTGGTCATTCTCATACTTGAATTTCTTCTCAGAATATTGGTGTTGCAGTGAAACATAATTGAATACATGGGAACAGTTTAAATTTTGAATTAAAACTGATTTACCTCGATTAATGGAATTAATGGGTAAGTGGAACGGTTTTTCCTTGAAAAACTGCAAGTGGGTAAGTCATGATTACTGTTTTCCCGTGCCCATTAACTATTCATTATTGCTGCATGTCTGACAGGTGTCCAACGGTTATATTTTTTTTTACCAAGTATAAGTAAGAGAGAAAGAAGATTATAGAATCTTTTATTTACTTTTACACTTTATCTCTCTTTCTTTGCTTTTACTCTCTCTCATCTCCTGACGTTGGTTTTTCATAGAGACATTTTCTCAAACACCTAACAGGCAAATCTTAATTTTTGATCTTTCTAATGGCACCTAAGGTTTTGATTATTGATGGAGCTAAGTTTGTTCCAAATAACTATGCTGCAATTCTCGATCATGCTGAAGCTCCATCTGAGTTGCATTTTGGACAAGATCTTCTTGCACACAGTGAAATTGGGTATGCATTGACCCAGCCTTCAGTCTTTTCAAGCCAACAAGTTCTGACGTTTTGGCGGACTGGGCACTTTGATAATGGTGGTACAAATGGTACTCCTAGTATTGTTTTCGAAGTGGATGATTCTACATATGTGGTAACTCCTGGTACAATTCGACAGGCCCTACATTTACCAGAAGGATGTATTTTTTCAACCCCGGAGGAATCAGCTCTTCAAGAGCTTATGGCCAGTTTGGGGTATGAGCAGAGTTTGGCTAAGCTTGGGCAGTTGAAACGGGCTCAAATCAGAAAGGAATGGAGCTTCTTCTTCAACTGCATCACTAAAGCTTTTGGGAATAAGTGTTCCAACTTTGATGTCATCCCTATAATGAGTCAGCACATCGGGTATGTTATCATTAACCAAACTCATTTTGATTTTGCAACTGCTGTGATAGGTTTTATTGGGGATAGGATGACAAAGGATAGGAATGTTGTCTACTTTGCTAGATTCTGTCAGCTTATATATAGTTTTTGTTGTGCTGATGAACCCCAACCTGCCAGTACCTTAACTCCACCATTCGAAATTGCAAAACGAGCCTTTAATGACCTGGTAAATGCTGACACTAAGAAAAAGGTGGTTAGACCTTTACAGATTCCTCAGTCTGTAAAACAGATATTGGTAAATGCTGATCCTGAAACCTATAGATCTGTTTATTCTGATGTCCAACCTACCACCATATCCCTAACACCACAAGAACCATCAGAACATACCACTCATCCATCTATACCTCAACCATCCCTCAGAACATATCTCAAATCATATCTCTCCACTTCACAGACAGCTCAACCCTCATCCTCAGCACCTACTGTGAAGCCTTCATCTTCCAAGCCTAAGAGGACAAAGACTGTTCCTCAAACACCTCAGAAGAGAAGGAGGATTGTTTTCAGAGATGAGTCTGATAGTGAGGAACAGGTTTCTACATCAGAACCTGTTGTCAAAGTAGCTGAGAAAGTTTCTTCTCAGAAGGATTCTGAAATTGGGGAATCTAAGCTTCTCAAAAGGCTTAGAAGAATGACTTTTGTTGAACCTCCCAAGGTATCCCCATCTTCAAAGAGATACAAGAAATAGAGAACAAAAAGGCCAGTTTCAGATGATTAGGAAGCAGCACCTAAGGAAGGAGATCAGGAATCTCTGATCTCACAAGAAAAGGAATCTGCTCAAGCCCCTGCTTCTCCATTAACTCCAACTAATGAAGCATCTACTAAAATGGCTAACACACCATCTGTGTCTCCTGTTCACAAGACTGTATCTCCTGTTGATCCAGGCACAAGTGCTGAAATTGATATCCAAAACTTGGTTGTGCCTGAAGTGCTTTACTTAGAAGCTCCAACAGCAACTAATCCATCAACAACACTTGTTACTGATGCTGCTCAAACTCCAGAATTATCTACTACACCTTCTCTGCATGTAGATGATGATGATCAGAATATAGGTGAGCATTAGGATATGGCTGTTGATCAGAACTTGGAACCAGACCAGCAATTAGAGGATGATGCTGAATCCTCAATTGCTTCTCATACTGTTGTTTTATCAGAAGATACTGATTCTGTAAGTTCTGATGTTGCAAATGCTGGAGATACTGGTGATGCTGCTTCAAATGCAGATGCTGATGAAGCAGGTCCTTCAGGACATGTCCCTCAACAAACTATTCTTAAATCTGAACTAGTTAAGAAGTTTGTCATCAGAGAAGCACCAGTGCCTTGGAGTGAAACTCCTGCAGGACAGGAGTGGACTAAGGAATGGAACTCAGTTACCTGTGTTCCATCTGCAAAGAATCTTGCTGAGCACTTGACAAAAGTTGATGAGATGTTAATTACTGATGATTTCAAAACACAGCTTAGAGTCACTGCATTGAGTACTAAACATCTACAAGGTCTCCATTCAACTACTCATGCAGAGTTACATAAGATTCAGGAAGAATTAATGAAGCAAGAACAAGTTCAGAAGATTGACAAGAAAAAATTCATCCAACCTACCTTTGACAGAGTTGCTTATATTGAGAAGACTCAAGAGAAACAACAAGCTCAGATTGATGATATTCTGAAAAATCAAGCTTCTCAGCAATCTCAACTTAATGAAATCCAAGCCTCAGTAGAATTGCTTGTCTCTCTTCTCTTACCTGCTGATGCCAAAAAGGGGGAGAAAGTAATTAAGTCCAAATGCAAAATTGATAAGACACTGAAGGGGAAGGATGATGAAAAATATGACCATGGAAACTCTGGAATGGGTAGAGGTCAAAGTCAAGGTAGAGGTTTCTCATCAAGAAAAGCTGAAATCACAAGTTACAGGACAAGTTCTGATACTGGAAAAAGAATTACCTCTGCTACTGGTAAAAGGATAAGTTCTGTTGAACTTTTAGATCTTGATGAAGAAATGTCAAGACAGTTATTTCTTCAGGAAAATCCAGGAATGGACTTGGAGAGTTTAATGGAAGAAGAAGCCAGACTTAAATCAGGAAAAGTCAAATCTAAATCTGAAGCTTTTGGTAAAAAGACACTTCCAAAACTCAAAGGCATTGTGATAAAAGAAAGGATAAATCCTGAAGCAACCATGGCTAAATCACAACTGCAGATAGATCCAAGGTCCAAGGGCAAAGAGAAAGTTGGTGAACCTATCAAGGTTTATGTGCCTCCTGTGAATGAAGAAATTACTGATGAAGATGTTGATCTTGCTCTGACTTCAAGAAAAGTTTTTAAGACAACCTCTGACATGGCTCAAGTTATTCAGAGTCAAGAGATAGTAAGTTCTGATATTTCAAAGAAGCAAGTAACCTCTGATATAGCTCAAGTTAACTTGATATCAGAAGATAAATCAAATACACTCCTACCAGGATTCACTAAAGCAAAACAGACTCAATCTTTGAAGACTGCTGCAAGTGGTTTTGAAGCAAGAGTGGTTACTGGAAAGGAAGCAAGAGATAAAACTGGATTGGGAAGTGTTGATGAAAGAAGAATACAGAACACTACCAATGATCCAACTTCCTTAAGTGAACCAGGTATTGGAGCAACTCTTGAGAGATTGAATCAACTGGAATCTGTACAAAAAATGGTTAACCATACCTACTTAAAAGAACACATCTTGTTGTACTTCATGATAGATGGTAGGGTTTATCATATAAGGGAAAATGCCATTCCATTGAAGTATTTTGAAGAACTGGAGCATGTATTATTCTTACTTCAAGTGAATGACAAAATAACAGAAAGTGCTGCAAACTATTTGAAGAATCAGATTCAGAGACAGAAAAGGCTTTATTCTGTTAAGTCTGACAACACATATCTTCCAAAGTACAGAGATCACAAGGGTGATATAGTTGAAATGAAGCCCAACACTGCTAAGATTATAACTACCTTTCTGGGTTACAGGGCTGTGGAATTCAATCTTGAGTCTGACAAGGCATATTTGATCAGACTGGATCAGGATATAAGAAAAGCTAGAATTAATGATCTCAGGGTTGCAATCTTTCAAATTGGTGAAGATACTGTAGAACTTAAAGATGCTAAAAGGAGGATGATTGATGAACTCAGATATGCTGAGAGATGTTTGTTGAAGAACTATCTCAGAAAAACTCCTGACATCAGAGAGATCAGAAGATGAAGCCAAGTCAAGATCTACAATTGCTTAAATTCTGATATGAATACAGACTGAAGTTGTTATCAGAAGTTAAAGACTGGTAAAGCTTTAAGGACTGTAAGTTGTAGTTATCTAGTCTAATTCTTATGCATTTGTACTTAATGTTTTTGACATCATCAAATATCTGTTAAACTTGTATATTATGTTAAGTACAAGTTGGGGGAGATTGTTAGATATATTTGATAATGTCATGGATAATGTGGTTTATGTTTAGTTTTCAGATCTTACTTAAACAGGATAAATCAGTACTTACTGGAAGTCAGGACTTAAGGATATCAGTATTTATATTATCAGGAGATAATCATTAGAAGATGATATCAGAACTTAAGTACTGAAGAACGTTCAGATAAGGACATCAGCTGATTAAAGGAAAGAAGATCGAGATAAACATAAGAAGAGATATGCATCAAGAAGGATTTCTATGAAGAATAGAATACTTGGAAGAAAAGATATCTGATTGATATATTTTAGGAAGCAGAATTATATTCCATATCAATTAGCGATTATCTTGTATCTGTGTAGTATATAAACACAGACAGAGGGTTTACACTATAAGTGTTATCATATTCGTGAAGATTATTTATTGTAACCCTAGCAGCTCTCCTGATATTTGTTCATCACTGAGAGGTAACAGTTCCATACTGTAACAGAGTTTATTGTTTCAATAAAGTTTGTTTTCTGTTACTTGAGTTATTAAAGTTCGATTTGATTGTACTATACACTGTATTCACCCCCTCTACAGTGTGTGTGTGACGTAACAAAACCATTCATATTTGCAGAATTATCATGTACAGGATGATTAACATGAAATGACATATTATGTGCAGACATGTTATTCCAATATGGCATGCTAAATGGCATTTAAGGCATACTAAATGCAGCATAGTAAGGTTTTCTGCAAATGGCATATTAGCAAATTGTGCATTCAAATTTTGTGCAGGGATAACATTCATAGGCATTGTGGGCATGCTAGGAAATGAAGGTGGTGTAGACATAGGTGTAGGCATAGCAGATTTTCAATTAATAGACAAGTGTTTAACACCATCATACTTAACACAGATTTTTCTAGGTGCATATTTATCAGGTGTGTAGTTGTTTTGTTTGTTAATTTGCACTTTCCCATTTCTCTTATTTTTCCTTTTTTATTCTTCCTTAACCTCAATTTTCTCTAGTCTGTCATTTAGTTTCTTCATTAACAGATGACCCACATTGACTCTTTTGTTCTCCTTGATTTTACTTGATTATCCTGAAACAAAGTTCTTGGAAACTGATCCATACTTCTCATTGAGTTTAGACAGCTTGTCTTTACCAATTGGATTTCTTTCACTTAACGAATGTGGTTCTTTTCTATCTCTCGAGGGATAATCTTCATTATCCGTTGAATCCACATCCGTCGAAAGTCCTTCTGTCAAACAGGATCCAGTTTCTCCTTATTCTTTTTCTAGGCTTCTTCACATAATGATTCTATGCCTTGAACTTTAGTAATTTGATCATGGACATCTCTTGATAATTTCTAGGCCTTGATTACCTCTTGCTCTCGTTCAAGCCGCTTTTTTAATATCTCCTCTTTCTTTAAAGATTCAATCAGTTCTTCCTTAGCAATTCTACATTCTATTTTCAGTTTCTCAAACTCAACAAATTGAGTTTCTAACACATTATTTCTTTCACTTAAAAACAAGTTTTTTTTCCTTAATTTTTGTGTTTTTCTTAGTGAGAGATTTGAGTGTAACAAACAAGTGATATAATGCTGTTGACATATCATTTATAGTATCATTACACTCATCTTTAAAAACACGTGCTATATTGGTAGTGATTACCTGATTGCTTGATGAACTGACTTCAGCTTCATCTGATTTAGCCATCAGGGCTACGTTGACATAGCTTGGTTCCTCATCTTTATCTTCGCCATTTGCTGCCCAGTCATTTTCCTGAGTCAAGAAAGCCCTTTCTTTTTGTTTGAGCAATTCAAAGTATTTCTTCTTGTAATAACCCCCAAAATTTTCAACTTTTTGTAACCCTTGTGAATAGTGTTTTTGCTGAATGAGAAAACTTTTCATGCCACACTATGTAGGGGTTCTGTTATGGATATTCTGAGATTTTATTAGTACTCTACATGGTATATAAGTGTATGTAAAGATCATCAGAATCCAATTCCGAACACTTTGATTTTTCCCGGAAATCCATTAGATACGGAAAGAATTGAGTATAAGGTAACAGGATAAAAAGGATTTAAATTAAAGGATTATAAGAGAGGATCATAAAAGGAATATAATATATTGAGAAAGGTTAAGGGAACCTAAGTAATAAGATCCCTAGTATGATCCCTCAAACGATAAACGAAAATGAAAGTTAAGCGAACCGTATAACAGATCAGCGGTCATTAGGAAAACAATTAGGAAGTTAATCAAAGGGATTAGAGAGGATGATGTCACCCAACCAATAAGAAGAGGACAAGGAGGGAAAGATGACATCACAGCATGACATAAGCATGACATGGGAAGGAAGGAAATGTGGTGGAATATTAACCACACAAAATCAAGGTTAAATTGGTAATTAACCAAAAACAAATCAAATATTCAACCAACCAAGCCAAACAAATCATTTCATCAAAACAAAAGAAATCTATTCTCTTCAACAAAAGCTTGCTCTCGGCTTTTTCATTTTCAAGAAGCAAGAAATTTCAAAACTCAAGATCAAGGCTTCCTAAATTGGTAAGATAATTCCCTAATCATCCTTATGCATAGTTATGGCTATATCATGAGTTTAAGCACCCCATTCATTCTCAATCTTCTTCAATAAATCAATGAAGAAGACAATGAATAGTGATTTCAAAGTTTTTAACTTGAATTTTTGTTGTTTTCCTTTAAGATCCAAGCATCCCTAAGACTTCTCAAGGCTTCCTAAGGCTTCCTAACTACTCCCACCACTTCCAGGAAGGTATACCATCTCCAAACCCTAGCTTTAATTTGTATATTAGGTTGATTATGGTTGTGAGGGTAAAGGGTAGCTTGAAACTTGTTTGTTTAAGAGTTTGGGTTGGAATGGTGGTGATTGATTTGTTGAAATCTTAAGATTTGGTTAAAGAATGTAGTATAGTTTAAATTCAAGTTTTAGGAAGTAAATGGATTATAATGAGTTGGTTTGGGGCTGTTGTAATGTATTTTGGATGGAGGTTTGATTGGGTTGTGAATTGGGGTTGAATTGTGATGGTTTTGGAATGGTTTAAATTTGGGAAATCACGTAAACATAGCCGTCGTAATGTCCGATTTACTTTAGACTGCTTTTGTTCATAACATTTGGACCCGAGAACTCCCTGTTAGATTATGACCATTGCCATGTTTAGATATTTCATGTTACGAGCTTCGTTTTGATATGTAGTTCGTTTGATTCCGATGTACGGTTTAGGAGAAACGACCGTTTTAAGTAACGGCGTTTCGCGAACGAAACTTTTCCCCTCGCCTTACTTTGAAACATAGGTTAAAGACCAAAAAGGGTTAATTAATGTATGAAACAATTATGTTAAGAGTGTTAGGCAGTTGGTAAGACACTCGCGAAGGAATCGCCTTAAAACTCGTAATGGTTAAATTATTAAAAATGGTGGAGCCGAGGGTACTCGAGTGACTTAAGAGAATTAGTGAGCGCAAAACGAGCGTTAGAGTCTAAGTTGGTTAAAGTACAGATTTACAAGTGACTTTGGTTTAATTCCAACTTACTTGTTGTTTATAGGTTACCAGACTCGTCCCGAGCCTCTTATCACCCCCAGTCGATCAGGCAAGTTTTCTACCCGTTATACTGTTGTTGTGATGTATATGTGTATATGCATGATCTTGCGATAAATGCATATTTGTTATTAGCAAGTTCTTACGATATATTGTAGCATGTGATATGGTATATATGCATGCCTGTTTCATATTCTTGGATTATATATCTGCTGGTTAAAATGCTTACATTTGCATAATACCTATGCTAGAGATAAGCGGTATTGAGTTTACCCTTAGTATAGGGGATCAAAAGGTGAACATATTTCTAAACCGGGAGTCGATGTTCCCGAGTGTAATATATATATTTTTTATATATATATGGCTATAGTTTTCAAAACTATTAATCGAATAAGATTTGTTCGATAACTTTAACTTTATTTTATTTTTGGATATTATTTCGAATATTCATCCGAGGACTTATGACTCCTTTATTTTATTATTGAATATTATTTCGAATATTCATCCGAGAACTTATGACTCCTTTATTTTATTATTGAATATTATTTCGAATATTCATCCGAGGACTTATGACTCCTTTATTTTATTATTGAATATTATTTCGAATATTCATTCGAGGGTTTATGACTCCTTTTATTTTATTAATTGAATATTATTTGAATATTCATTTGAGGATGTATGACTCCTTTATTTTATTTAATGAATATTATTTATAATATTCATTCGAGATATTATGACTCCGCTTATTATTGAAATATATTCTTTATTTTATTAAATAGTAAGGTGTCAATAATCAAACTTATTTTCGATTATTCAAATAAAGATAGTACTTTCATATAAGTATATCTTTGGTTATTTAATATCCATTTCAGATATAAGTTTTAAAACTTCTACTTCGATTATTTTTATAAGGATTATCTTTATGAGAATATTATTTAAATAATAATATTAAGATATTTTCTAATATATCGGGACTGATTTATTTCAATAAATCAGCAGTACTCCAAACATTCTTAAAAATGTTTTTGAGTCTTCAAAATGATTTTTAAAGTTAGAGTGGACCCCAAAACTCAATTTTTTATATTTAAGATCTTCCTTTCAAAGGGGATTTAAATACTCGCTCAAAACCTGGGGGATCCAGCTCTGTGGTGCATTTTACATTCGCAACGTGGTTGCTGTTTTAAGAAAACAAATGAATTGATTACTTACCCAACGTTCGGGAAGTAAGCCCATCTAATTGAGTGGGCATAAGCGACAGGCCGGGGTACGGTCTATCAAAGTGTAAGTGGCTGGGTGGCAGTCCATCAACGCGTAAGAGGCCGGGTGGCGGTCCAGCACAAGGTCCTTATGTGGCCAGGGTGATGACCGGTGGGGGATTCATCCATCTACTAGTAGAAAAGGTTACTTATTGGTATCTTTGCCTGATCAGCAAGATATCGGGTTTATGCCAAAATTCTTTTCCTTTCCAAAAATTCATTGGATGTTACAAACTTTGTTCATACTTTACATAACAGAGGTTCCAGGAAATGTTTAAGAGATATATATGTGGATATATATTGGGACTAAATAAAGTATCTCGTAACTTTATTTCATTCAATAATATTTCAAAGATTGAATCTATTCAAGTCTTAACTTGTGGTCTCATCTATGGGATGACCTTTTTTTTAAAAAAACCTATAATACTTTGAACAGTGGTATTTCAAGTAGCTTTATAAATGATATAAGTATAGTGAAGTATTTGGTAACTTCATCTTCCTTTAAGCTTATATCCAGTAAGTAGTTATCTTACTTTTGATAAAGGTTTTCAGTAAGTTATCTATTAGATACTTGCATTATTGATTACACTATATATTATCTTGCGAGATGTAATGCTCACTCTTGCTTTATTTCTTCATCACACAACAACAGTTAGGAAAGATGATTAGACTCCAGCAGACCCAGCGCAAGCGCGTGGGAAGCGCCCCGCGCCTTCCCGTTGAGATCATAGCTGCTATAGCTGCAAAGGTAGATCTATTTGTAGATCAGACCATCTACTTTTGAGAATCAATTATGTATAATTATAACTTGTGGCAGATAATGGCAATTAATTGTAAACTTATTAAGTAATCATTTTGGGTTGTAATAACTTTTAAATTGTGGATTCAAAGACTTGTACTTATTTCAATTTCATCTCTGAGACTATAACGGGTTGTGGTGTGTGTTAGTGTGGGGTCACAGCATAAGGTTATTTATTATTAATTAAGTGAAGTGATATTGTGGAAAGAAAGACCGTGACGACCCGGATCCCCGACCCCGGATCTGGGGGTGTTACAGAAACCGGTGGTTTCTTGGTCACGACCTGCTAGATGTTGAGGATCAGGAGGAGCCTGAGATGGAGGAGGATGAGGAGGACCCCTCAGAGGAGTCAGAGACAGAGGTCATTACTATTCCAGATGAGGAGGACCCGGATGAGGTCCCAGTAGCTGAGGAGCGTGTCGGACCTATGGTAGTGTATGCTGGTACCCCTTTACCCACACTTCCGGTGGTCAGAGCTCCTACCCCTCCACCACTATCTTGGATCCCTTATGATGACAGCTCAGAGACCCATACTTCCGAGCCTAGACAGACCGAGGAGGCACCCCCAGCGGCTCCGGATTCATCACCTCTTGACCCTGCCCACAGGCAGTCTTCGTTAGCCCATGGCTATATTCAAGATGTACTGAGGACCCGATTGGCTGTTGCTGAGGCCCGACTGGATGAGGCCAGGAGGGTGTTGGATGCGGAGAGGGCGGGTAGGCGTACCCGAGCTTATGAGACTAGGGCTGCTATACCCCGATCCTTGAGGAGGGTGCTGACGGGGATAGAGCTCACGTCCCGAGCGAGACTCAGATCTCTCCAGGGGGACAGGCATGGTAGGATCTCCAGGTGGCAGGCCGACTATATCTTCCGTCGTGCGATGAAAAGGGTATGGGAGCTGACCCGCTCCGGTGTGTGATTCAGGACTGACGATGGAATAGTCTAGTTATCTAGTTAGCCGAGGCCTTAGTAAGAGCCAATTTTCCGGGATAGTTGACTTGTATATAGCATCCCTTTTTCTGACTAGACAGATAGACTCTTGTGTATCACTTTTGGGACAGATGGCTGTAGCACTGTTGTACTTTTGACAAGATCAGACTATGTATTTCTCGCATTATGTATATATTTGTTTCCTTTCGGTTCATTCCTTAGTGACGAGATCACTGTTTTTATCATTATTATTACTGCACTTCGTATTAGAACTGTCATAAAATAATAGAATTGCGATATACGTTCTCCCCATTATAAGAGCTGTGCAAGGCACAATGTTGTATATGATTGTGACCTAACGTTGAATTTCCCAATAATATATTTTTATCAGTATTATGCCGCCAAGAAAGATTGGAACTAGGGCGAACCCCGGATCTGAGGACCAGGGAAGCCATAATCAGGACAATAGAAACCAGGAACATAGTGAAGAAGAAGACGAGGATTATGTGGAACAGGATGACTCCCTGTATGAAGAGGAAGAGGAAACCTATGATGTTGAGGGATTTGAGATAGAGGCTGAAGAAGGAGAAACTGAGATTGAACAACCAGTACCAAACCCAGGCATGGATCCCATAGGCCAGTTCATGCAACTCCTAAGGCAGAACTTGGAACGTCAACCAAACCCACCCCCTCAAGGAAATAACAATGTTGTGGCAAACTCTTTCAGGGCTTTTAAGTCCCTTAAGCCCCCTGAGTTCCACGGATCAGCCGACCCAGTTAAGGCAAGGGCATGGTTAAAGGAAATGGAGAAATCCTTTGAGATTCTGAGTATCGATGAGGCACAGAAGACTGTATTTGCTACCTACCTTCTGAAAGGAGAGGCTAACTACTGGTGGGAGGCCAAGAAAAACATGGAGACATATGCTATTATAACCTGGGAGAGATTCGGTCAGTTGTTTCTGGGAAAGTATTTCCCGAGGTTTATGGAAAACCAGATGGAGCTCAAGTTCTTGGAGCTAAAGCAGAATAACTTATCAGTAGCAGAGTACGAAGCAAAATTTACTGAGTTATCAAGGTTTGTGCCGGAGTTTGTGAGCACCGAGGAAAAGAAAGCTAGGAGGTTTCAGCAGGGACTGAAACCGTGGATTCAGAATCGGGTGGCAATCCTTGAGCTTACGGATTATGCCACTCTGGTGCAAAAGGCAACGATTGTAGAAGCCGGAAGTGAACAGATGCAGAAGGAAAGAGAGAAGAAGGGAATAAAGAGGAAAAGTATGAGCATGGGTGGGGGTTCAGCAGGAAGGAGCTTCCCAACTAGATTTAATCGAGGAGCAGTGTCACTACCGGGAAAGAACACTGGGTTTAAGCGGCCAATGAGCGTGAATGTGAGCCAGAGTGGCAAGAAGTCAAGAATGTCCTATTCCAACCAATCTCGACCCCCATTGCCAGCCTGTAACACTTGTGGAAGGATGCATTCTGGGGAGTGTAAAGGAAAGCTGGTAATCTGCTTCAAGTATGGTCGAGAGGGTCACTATTCGGACAAGTGCACTTCGTGAACCCCCATTACCCGCCCAAGCACCACTTGTCATCAGTGTGGACGCCCGGGTCATTGGAAGAGGGAATGCCCAATGAATAAACCAGCAGCTTCAGGAGCAAGCAGGGCTGCTTCTAATAAGCCACCTACTGCAAGGACTTTCAACATGACAGTCCAGGATGCTATGAAAGATTCAGATGTGATAGCAGGTACCCTTTCTCTAAATTCAGTCAGTGCAAACGTTTTATTTGATTCGGGAGCAACTAAATCTTTTATATCAAGGGACTTTGCGCGTAAATTAAGACTTAAAGCTGAACCCTTGATAGAACCCTTACAAGTAGAAATAGCCAATCATGAAATTATTCCTGTTAACCAGATTCACCCCGCCTGTGAGTTAGGCATAAGGGGACAATCATTCGGTGTTGATCTGATTCCTTTTAAGTTAGGGGAATTTGATATAATTTTGGGAATGGACTGGCTATCTAGCAATGATGCTCAGATAGACTGTAAGGGGAAGAAAGTTAAGTTGAATATTCCATGAAAGAAAGAAGTCATATTTAGGGGAAAGAGGCAGACACAGAAATTTTTGACTATGGCCCAGGCCAGAAGGATGCTACGAAAAGGAAATGAGGCATACCTAGCCTATGTGGTAGACACGCAGAAGGAGGTGCCCAACTTACAAGATATTCCAGTAGTCAACGAATTTGAAGATGTATTCCCACAAGACCTTCCGGGATTACCACCCGATAGAGTGATTGAATTTGCTATTGAATTGGCCCCCGGGACGGCGCCAGTTTCAAAAGCACCTTACCGGTTAGCCCCGTTAGAAATGAAGGAATTAGCTATCCAATTGCAGGAACTCTTGGATAAGGGTATGATAAGACCCAGTGTGTCTCCGTGGGGAGCACCAGTTTTATTTGTTAAGAAGAAAGATGGGAGCATGAGGCTGTGCATCGACTATCGAGAGTTGAACAAGCTAACCATAAAGAACATGTACCCATTACCTAGAATAGACGATCTGTTCGACCAGCTAAAGGATGTTGTTTATTTATCCAAGATTCACCTGAGAACTGGATATCACCAACTAAAGATTAAACCCGAAGATATTTCCAAGACGGCGTTCCGTACCAGGTATGGGCATTATGAGTTCTTGGTAATGTCCTTTGGATTAACCAACGCCCCAGCGGCTTTCATGGATTTAATGAATAGAGTATTTAAGAAGTACTTGGACAAGTGTGTGATAGTTTTTATCGATGATATTTTGATCTACTCCAGGACTGAGGTAGAACATGCAGAGCATTTGAGGATAGCTCTAGGAATACTCAGAGAGGAGCAGTTGTATGCCAAATTCTCGAAGTGTGAATTCTGGCGGAATGAAGTACAGTTTTTAGGACATGTGATCAATAAAGAAGGAGTATTTGTCGACCCCTCCAAGATAGAGGCAGTCTCAAATTGGGAAAGGCCAACCACACCCACAGAGGTAAGGAGTTTCATAGGATTGGTCGGCTACTATCATAGATTTGTACAGGACTTTACGAAGATCGCAGCCCCTTTGACACGACTTACTCGTAAGACAGAGAAGTTTGAATGGACGGAGAAATGCGAGAACAGTTTTTAAGAATTAAAGAAAAGGTTGGTAACGGCCCCGGTGTTGGCATTGTCGGACGAAAAAGGAGATTTTGTGATATATAGTGACGCGTCGCACAAAGGATTAGGGTGTGTGCTTATGCAGCACGGTAGAGTGATTGCGTATGCATCGAGATAACTGAAGGAATACGAGATTAGATATCCTACTCATGACCTTGAGCTCGCGGCAATAGTATTTGCCTTAAAAATTTGGAGGCACTACTTGTATGGAGAGAAGTGCGAGATTTTCACAGACCATAAGAGCCTCAAGTACATATTTACGCAGAAAGAGCTCAACATGCGCCAGAGGAGATGGTTAGAACTAATCAAGGACTATGATTGTGAGATTCTCTATCATCAGGGGAAAGCCAATGTGGTGGCTGACGCCCTTAGTAGAAAGGAAAGACTCAGAATGATAACGACTTTAGAAGAATTGATAAGGGATTTTAAGAGAATGGAAATAGAAGTAAAGGTAACCGGAACCAGAACTGAAAAGCTTTTTGAGATCTCAATGCAGCCAGAGTTATTGGAAAAGATCAGATTGTGCCAAGAGAAAATAATGAATGAAGGCAGAGAGTCAATGACTGGAGAGGAGATCCATACTGAGAAATATGATAAAGGGATAATGAGGTACTCCTACCGGATTTGGGTTCCGAATGTTCAAGAACTTAAAGATGAGATTTTGGATGAAAGCCATAGTTCAAGGTATTCCATTCACCCGGGAAGTACCAAGATGTATAGGGATTTGAAGGAATATTACTGGTGGCCCAACATGAAGAGGGACGTAGCAGAATGGGTAAACAAATGTTTGACTTTCCAAAGAGTAAAGGCAGAGCACCACAGACCCAGTGGACTTTTACGACCCCTGGAGATTCCCGAGTGGAAATGGGAACAGATAGCGATGGATTTTGTTGTAGGCTTGCCAAGGACGAAAGCCAATCATGACGCCATATGGGTAATTATAGACCGACTGACAAAGTCAGCCCATTTCATTCCTATCAATGAGAGATACACAGTCGATAGACTGGTGGACATTTACCTTAAGGAAATAGTGACGTGACATAGAGTCCCAGCGTCCATTGTCTCAGACCGAGACCCCAGATTCAACTCCAGATTTTGGAGGAGCTTTCAGGAATGTGCGGGGACCGAGTTAAATATGAGTACCGCATACCATCCCCAGACGGATGGGCAGAGTGAAAGGACCATCCAGACACTAGAGGATATGTTGAGAGTCTGTGCAAAAGACCTTAAAGGAAGTTGGGATGATCACTTGTCGTTGATCGAGTTTTCTTATAACAATAGCTTTCATGCTAGTATCAGAATGCCGCCTTATGAGGCCCTGTATGGAAGAAGGTGTCGATCTCCCTTATACTGGGATGAAGTAGGAGAGCGGAAGATGCTCGGACCCGAAGTGGTCCAAAGGACCAAAGACATAGTGGATCTTATCAGAGGACGGCTTGTAGCA